>NW_024426230.1:23847323-23968242 GCF_017311325.1 Ursus maritimus | reverse complement strand
TTATTTATTTATTTATTTATTTATTTATTTATTTATTTATTTAAAGTAGGCCCCATGTGGAGTCCCACATGGGGCTTGAACACATGACCTGAGATTGAGACCTGACCTGAGATCAAGAGTCAGATGCTTAACTGTCTGAGTGATCCAGGTGCCCCTGTAGGATCTCTCTTAGATATTAGGGAAAATTTAGAAAATGAATTGCAAATATTTTTTCCAGTTTGTCATCTGCCTTTTGGCTTACCTTGTGATTTTTTTTTCCATTCGTTTTAAAAAATAGGTTTATCAATCTTCTAGATTTTATATCATCATAGAAAGGTCTTTTGTATTCTGAAGTTATAAACAAATTATTTTATGGTTTTAATTTTTTACATATAAGTCTTTGACACTTCTGCAATTTTTCCTAGGGTAGAGTGTGGGGTATGGATCCAACATTTTATTCTGGATGACCCATTTGTCTGGTTGGGATTTTTATGGGTGTCATTCTTGGATTATCCCCCACATGCACGTGGATCACATTTCTGTTTGCCTAGCTCAGAGATCGGAACTCAGATGCCTGTAGAGACTAGGCAGGTTACATAAAAGGGTGGAGAGTGCCAGGTAGGGAGTATAGCCAACTGGAAATGGGATGGCATACTTTTCTAAAGAGGGCAGCCACTACCCACTGCCTGCTGATTATTCCTTTGCAGGAATGCAGCAGGGCCCAGTGTTGCTAGATTTTTGTCAAGAGAAGCTGGAAATCCATTTTTATATAAAATCTCGATTTTAAAATGTTAACAATTTTAAAATTTAAATATAGATTTGGATAAACAGAATGTGTCTTCAGGCCAGATTTGGCTCAGAGAAGGCTTCCAATATCCTTGGGCAAGAATGAAACTTCCCACTAACAACTTTACTCTCCTATAACACAATCACAGTCTAGTAGTTTGACACCCTAGTAGTTCAGCTGGAGTTCGGAAGAGGAGGGAAAAGTAAAGACGGTCTATATAAGCCGAAGTCTTTGCCGTCACTGATTCAAAAAGTAACTGGAGAAATACAAGCATTTCGCTATCTTTTTATCCCAAGTACATGGGAATGTGGAAGTGACTTTATTAGAAAAAATTCGTGATGCAGTGGATACTTGGATTAGAAAAATGGGTTTTCCAGCTCTGTCTTACTGATTTTGCCAAATGACAAACGGGTGTGCGTTTTGGGAAAGGGTAATTGTTGAGTTACTAATCCTAGAACTGAAGTGTTGCAAACTTTTTTTTCACTCTGCTCTTCCTTTCCCTTCCTCACTGGGGGTCTCTGAGCCACTGTGTGCTGAGGGCTTTCCACGTCTCACCTCCTTCAGTCCTCAAAACATCACTCGATGAAATAGTTAACTACCTCCTAGACAGCGAATAGCCACGTAGAGCACACGTTAAACGTCGCGTCCAGCCCGAATGTCCCTTTTTCTCCCCGTCCCGAACTGCTTCCCGTGACTGCAGTGCTGGCGCTCAGAGTGGCACCGAGTCGGGGCTGTCCTGGGAAGGTCGGGAGAAGGGAGCGTTTGTGTACAACACAGTGCTGTGGGTGGTCCGTCTGGAACGCGCCCCCAGCACAGGCCGACTCCCACCGCCCGCCCCGCGCCGCCGCAACCCCGCGACCGGCCGGCGCCTCCGCCAGCGCCGTGGCGCGCATGCTCCGTGCGGGGCTTCTCCGGCGACCCGGGATAATGAGCGCCGGGCCCAGGGGGCGGGCCGAGCGGCGACTGCTGGAGCCGGGAGCTCGGCCGCTGTGCGCGGCTGCGACAGGGGCGGCGGCGCTGGCCGGCACGGAGCGCGCCAGAGTGTGGCTCGCTCGCTCGCCCGCCCGCCGCGCACGCCCGCTCGGTCCCCAGAGCCCGCTGGAGCTGACTCGGGCGGGCCGGGCGGCGTTGCCTGTGGGGAGGGCGGGGAGGAGGCGATGAGGCGACGAGCCGCCGCCGCCGCTCTCCGCCAGCCCCGGCCGTAGCGGGAGCTGGGGCGGGCGCGAGGTCAGCCGTACCCCGCGCCGGGTTGCGAACCCAGACAAAGGAGGAGGAGCCGCCCGAGGAGCGGGCCCGCGCCGCCGGGAAAGCAGGCCGCCGGCTCGGTCGCAGCTGGGGGTCGTCGGGCTCTCGGGCCGCCGCGCTTCCTCCGCCGACGCGGAGCGAGGCGAGGCCGCCCCGGCCGAGGAAACCGCCCCCGGAGCCCCCGCCCACCCGCCGGCGCCGCCCCCGAGCGGCCTCGGCCGTCCCGGCGGCCCCGGCTGGAGGCGGCGGCGGCCGGCGAGGCGAGGCGGCCCGCGCCCTGCCTGTCAGGCCACCCGCCCGGCCCGGTCCGCGGGCCGCCCCTGATGCGGAGGCGCTGCCGCCGGGGCCATGCAGCAGGCGCCGCAGCCGTACGAGTTCTTCAGCGAAGAAAACAGTCCGAAATGGCGGGGACTGCTGGTCCCGGCCCTGCGGAAGGTCAGTGCCGGTGCCCGGGCGGCCGCGGGGGCCGAGGGAGGTGCCGGGGCGGCCGCGGGCTGAGTCGGCGGAGCCCGGCGGCGGGCGGCAGGGGCGGGGGGTGTTGCCCGGCCGGGGCCCCGGCGAGCTTCTAACGGGGAGCTGCACGTCCTCGCGGCGCGCGGGTCCTGCGGGCCGGGCTGTTGCTCAGTGGCTGGGGGGCGGGGGGGCTCAGAGTTGCCTGTTGCACCCGAAAGGACGTTTTCTCAAGTTTTTGCCTGGCCCCGGAAGGAAGGTTTTGTTATGATCATAAAAATGGATTTCGTGTTGCAGTCGTTTCGTCAGGCAACTTCCGCCGTTGGCCAATTTGTTGTCCTCAGGCCGGGTTCGGGCAAGAGGAGGTCTCGCCGGTGTTTACATAGTTTCTAAAGCAAAAGTTCATTTCCAGGCCCGGGAATTACTCTTCATCAGGTTCTTTTGGGGGTGTTCCCGTGGGCAGTTTGCTTGTCAAGGGTGTCCGCTCACGAGGCAGGACTTTCTGGTGTTTCACGGATGTGTTTCACGTGTGACATGTCACTGAGCCCTAACGCTCCTTTTCTTGAGGAAATTTAAAGTACTTCCCACTTCCTGCAAAAGGTGTCCTCCCCGTTCGCTCGAGAGATTTCCCCTAGAAAATCTGGCGTTTCTTCCCTGGGTGCAGTTTAGAACTTGGAAGCATTTTAAGTGGGCCAAGAAGGTGCAGCTCATAAAAATCAACCTTTCGATTCTGGCTGTATCCGCTGGGTGCATCTCCTGTAGATGATGTGAGTCTCCGTTTGTGAATGTAGATAATAATTATACTATCATTTCTATAATGAACCTTTTTGTAAGGTCAAGACAAATATGAAGAATGCAGGATTAGACATCGTGCCTGCTCAACATGGGCATCCATTGCCATTGATGCAAAGGGGTAGTACCGTCTGCATTTTGTGCAAAATAACCAAGAATAAATTTTAAAATAATAAAGAAAAAAGTAAACATTAACTTAGAAGACTGCACTTGGAAAATAAAAATTCATGTAACACATTTCCGTAAATGAAATGAAAAAGTAAATTTTAAAGGTGAGAACATTTTCCTCATGCATTCAGAGTTACAGATTTTCCATCATTTTCATAATTCTTTCAAGGAGATACTGCCTCCCTTGGGCCAAAGCCCAAGTCATGTTTTTTTAGAGAACTTGGTGGTGGAGGTATGCAGGGGCAGTTATCATTTCACTGGCATACCAGGTGTTGAAGTTAATTGACTTTACTCCGTGGGCAGCCTGATTCTACAGGGAGAGGGAAAGAAGTGCAAGTGTGCTGAGTAGTGATGCGCTCGGGCCTGACTTGAAAAGTAACTGACTCTTCTGTGAGGAATTGCACTCAGCTGAAGGTGAGTGCAGTTATCAGGCATGTATTGTTGGCAGTGTGATGCTGGTCTTCTACCTACTGGTACTTTCTGGTAGCAAGTAGTATTTGACTGTGTGTTGCATAATTTATTCAGTAGGTAGCTTTGACCCTGAGAATCCTGCATGGACGGAGACAGATTCACTTCTTCCAGTTAGGGTGGAAACAAAGCCAGAACAAGTATCCTAGTCCATTGCTTTGAGACTGTTGCTCTGCATTTATATGCTGTGCTTGTTTGCCTGGAGCTCAGGTGTCTTGTAGATCTGTATTGTCTTGTACAAGAAAATTTGGTCTTTTGCGGTAAACTGAATTCAAAAAGCAATTTCTGTTTAATTCATTAATTTACTGTTATTACAGAATTGAGATATAGTCGTGCAGAAGACATTTTTTGTATTTTTGGAAAACTTTTGGTGTTAGTAATAACTGGATTATGTCCAGTTTTGTGGCATTTGGGTATTTGTGGTTTTGCAACATGTAGGTTTATGGTGCCTGCTAAGAGTTATTGCTCATAAGGAGCTCAAGGTTCACTATTCCTTTGTGTGATGTGTTACATTCTGGTATGTACCTGCCAGCCATACCTTTATACAATGAGATATCCTGCCATTTCGAGGGAGGCTCTGTTTTTACATTCAAAGCATTTGGAACTTGGCTTGCTTCCTTCCTCCAGCTAACAGATAGTTACAAAGACTACTAGAATTAGTAGTAGTAGCAGTAGTATTGGACTACTAGGATTTTTCTCGTCCAGCTTTTTCCTCCATTGAACATGTGGAATACTTGGAATACTTCATTTAACTTTTTTTTCTTTTTTTCCTGCACTTTATTTTTATACCTGTACTTTTTAAATTGAAGCATCATTGACATTAACATTGAACACATTTTAGGTACTTGGCACCATGCTGAAACTAAGATTACACAGATGAATAAAAGCAGGGGCCATGCTCTAAAGGTGTTTACCATCTACACTGAACATTCTAAACTTTTTGGTTTTGGTTTATATAAATGTGATAGCTAGCTAGCAA
Source organism: Ursus maritimus (assembly GCF_017311325.1). NCBI lineage: Eukaryota > Metazoa > Chordata > Mammalia > Carnivora > Ursidae > Ursus > Ursus maritimus. Next base: position 23,963,374 of record NW_024426230.1, on the reverse strand, counting down.
TTAGGAGCTCAGAGTGATGTGAGGAATATCTATGTGTGTGTGTGTGTGTGTGTGTGTCTGTGTGAAAAGAGCAATGTAGTTTAATTGGCTCTATCAGATTCTGCTTGGGCATCTCGGAGGAACCTCTAAAACTTAAAAGTATAATTTTCTGAAAGGTAAACTCATGACTCATTCAAATATAAATGAACATGTGTCAGTGATTTCGATTCAACTTATTACCTAATAGGGGAACTCATAAGTTAATGTTAAAGCTACTTCATATGCAAATTTGAGGAGGTAGGTATTTATAGACAATTTAATAAAGTAACATTAAGATAATATTGTTGGGTTAGATACAAAATTAGTTAATATCCTATAGGAACATAAACAGTAAGTTTTGGATTGTCTTTTCCACTGATTTGAAATTATTTGCATCTGTATGAGACAAAAATGTCAATGTTAATCTTACAGATTTGTAAAATAGCCCCATCAGTAGAGAGTATTCAAACGTTTGAGCGCAGCATTGTACTGAAGGATACCTAGTAATCTCTTGCTTATTTTCAAGTGTTGGCTAATTTTTATGAAAATCAGATTATATGGTGAAGTTGCCATTGTTGATCCTGAAAACACTGGATTTTTTAAACCAACATCAAATATTTATTTCACTACATAGAAACACGTTGAAAAATAGATTTATGGAAAAATAATTTTGGAAATAGAAATGTGTTCTTTAACTTTTTGTCTTGTTTTTGTTCTTTAACTTTTTGTAGTTTTTTTAACTTTTAAAACAAGTGCAGGTAGAGCATTTAAATACATAAAGAACTACGAAGGGTAAAGCAGAGGGAAATGACATTACTAATGGATAATACATGGATTGTTAACATTACTGCTAAATTATGTATCTTCCCTAAAAAAGCCAGAAACATAAATGCCTTCACCACTACTCCCCAGGAAGATTGAAGCTATCATATTACTTGAGAGGAAAAAAGAGTGTGGGATACACTTGTAAATGCAGCTTATTATCTGTGTCTTTGAAATGCCTTTGGTACTTTGTGTGCTATTGATTGTATGCTGAAAAAACCAGTGTAAGCACTCTACGTATGGGAAACATGCCTTAAAATTATCATATCACGTTTTTTAGTCCCGGTTATTTCCCTCGTAAATGCCTTTTCTGTCGGGTGTTCTTCACAAGGCTAAACGTGGAAAAGAAAACGTCTGTTGTCTTTCTATCTGTAGTTAAAAATGTCATAGAGCGTTAGAAAGAATTGGTTGAATTGTTCCTGACTCTAATTTAATTCAGGTTAAATATGAACTCCCCACCCCAAACATTGCAGTGTGCTCTTACATATCTGTCTAGAATATAGAGGTAATGAGACAGCGTCTAGTTAATTAAATAGCAGTCTATGGCAAGGAAGAAGAGGGTAGGAAGTTTTGGTTTAGAAATGCTTTTGTGAGCTCTGAAAGATTCTAGTGTTTCTGCCTTTGTACTGTCTCTTGGAGCCATTTTGGAAGACTGCTCTGGATCTTTCTAGGGCCCAGAGGAAAAGTATAGGGCGCTTTGAGAAAATAAAATTGGTGTCACTGACACAAGAGGGTCAAGGAAGGCTTCTCTAGGGAAGTAACATTTGTGTTGAGTTTGGAGGATATATTCAAATATTTATTGAATGCTTCATGGGTTGCCCTGCACTACTCTTGACACTGACGTTGTAGTAAGGCCCCTGCTCTCATAAAGCTTCGGTTCTGAACGTGTGGAGGAGACCTGGGAAGGACAGACAATAAAGAATAATTATCTGAAAGATCAATAGGAATTAACAAGACAAAGAAAGGGCGGAAAAAGGATTTGAGGCTGAGGGAAAGGTAGGAACATGACTTGTTTTAAAGAACTAAGACCAAGTGAAAAGAAGAGGTTAGTTGGTAGACCAGGTTTAGGTTTCTGCCTGAGAGTAGGAAGCCCTGTAGTGTTACTTATGTAACAAAATAATTAGATTAACTTGATCAAAATTGCTTTTTTAAAAGACTCCAATCGAAAGCTAGAAATGAATAGGATATCCTATGATTTTTTTGTGTGTGTGACGTCAGGCCTGTTCTGGATTTCCTAAAGCCACTGACTATAACAGTAGAACTCCAGGGAGTCATTTGGAATTATTCCAAACTAATAACGACCCAAACTGACCCAGGGGGTTCAGCCAGAACTGAATGAGCATTAGGAATGCATTTTAACTTGCTGCATTTAGCTCCCTGTCAGCCATGATTTAGTAGCTGTCCTTTATTTTCAGTTTAATTTTGGTATGGTATATTTGGAGCTATACTATTCCATTAAAGTGCTTTCTGCTGACTGTCCAAAGCATTACCTGTGTTACCACTTGACATAAATCACGTATATGTCTTTTATATTAACCATGGTCTCTCTTTCAAGGGAACAGTAGTTTGATTATATTGTCTGTTAGCCTGCATGTTTGAATCAGGAAGGAATTTTAATGGAACTAATGGATTTAGCATTATCTCATGTAGTCACTTTAAAAATTAACAAGGTAAAACTTTTCTTCTTTTACGTAAGAACATATGATAGTAGAAAGCCTTTGAAAGGTGTAACATGTTATACACTTCACGTTTTAATGTGTAGAAATAAAGCAACACAATGAAAATAGCATCAAGATCTAGATATGAGCCCTAGTATTGTCTCTTCCAAGTAAAGTTTTCATTCTCCCTGTTTTCTTCATTAAATCACTTTGTAAACTCAAACATTACCTCTTACTTTACATAGCACTTTCTGATTCTTTCTTAACCTACCCATTAGCAACGTTTGGCAGTTGAACTCCTCAACTTTCTTGAAATCCTTTCTGGTTTGGCTTCCAGGCCACCAGCCTCTGCATGTTTTCTCCCTCTGGCTATTACTTTTATGTCCTCTCCTTTGTTGATTCCTCCTCTTCTCCCCAAACTACATCATCCCGACCTCCCCACAGCTTAGTTTTTGGACTTCTGTTTCTATTTATAGTCACTTGTAGATCCCATCCAGCCTCATGGCTTCACATGTCATCTGTATCTGATGATTTCCATATTTTTATTTCTGGCTCAGACCTCTCTCCTGAGCTTTGGTAACCAACTTCTTTCTTGATATTTCCACATACATGTGTGACAAGCATCTCATCCAATACTGACCTCCTTCTCTTCCCCCCAAAACCTGCTCCTTTTGTAGTGTTTCCTGTATCAGTAAGCTACTCCCTCCTTCTAGTTGCTCCAAATAAAAATCTGGAGTTATTCTTGAATCCTATCTTTGGAATCTGTCTAATCTGGCAGCAGATCGTTTCCCTCTACTTTAAAAACTGTAGCTGTACTCTGCCAGCACTTCTTACTCTTCAGCTTCTGCCACCTGGGACCAAGCCATCACCAATCTCCTGTTAAATCAGCCTACAACTGGTCTTCTCTCTTCTGCCCTTGCCCCATGCAGTCTTTTCTCAACACAGCGGAGATAAGTGAGATCTCGTCATTCCTTTGTTCAAAACTGTCATTGCTTCTTGGAATAAAAGTCTAAGTCCTCTCAATAGGTTACTGCACTCTGATAACGCCTGTTGACTTTACGTCTCTGACTTCATTTACTTCTCTCCCTTTATTGCTCTGCTTCTTCCCCACAGTGGCTTCCTAGTACCCACAGACACATTCTAATGTGTAGATATATTCTAATCTCAGGGCTTTTGTGCTTGCTGTTTCTTCTGCCTAGAACCACCTTCCTGGGGATTAAAAACATGACTGGTCCTTGTACCTTTTGGTCTTCAGACAAACATCATCTTGAAGAGGACTCCTCTTGGAGCCTATTTAAAACCATTACATCCCCTGCTTCCTGGACGTACCTGTGTAGATGTTCACAACATAACCCAGTGCAAGCTTATTATCATTGTTCAAAACCTCCAGTATAAATGATAATACTCAGTTTTCAACCTGGTCATCACCCTTCCCTTCCATCTCACATCAGGTTCAAATCTCATCAACTTTGAGTCTTGATTCTTCCTCCTAAATTAGATGGGGTTTTTTTGTTTGCCTTTCTCTACTTTTTTTGCTATGTATACCCAAAAGAATTTTTTAATTGCATGTTTTTATGTTGACATCTAAAAATTTTCATCTTCAAGTTCAAGTAGTTCCTGAAGATACAATTTTATATGTGTTCTTAATACTGGTGTTATAAAATAAAAGTTCCATCAGTCTCTCTCTCTTTTTTTTTTTTTTAAGATTTTATTTATTTATTAGGGAGAGAGAGTGAGAGAGAGCACGAGAAGGGGGAGGGTCAGAGGGAGAAGCAGACTCCCCGCTGAGCAGGGAACCTGACTTGGCAGCTTGATCCCAGCTTGATCCTGGGGCTCTGGGATCATGACCTGAGCCAAAGGCAGACACTTAACCGATTGAGCCAGCCAGGCCCCCATCAGTCTTTTAAATATATCCAGTGAAATCTAAATACCATAGTATGTTGATATCCACCAATGATCCTTTTAAAATATACATGACAAAGTGGTTTTTTTAAACGTTTTTATTTTAATTCCAGTTAACATACAGTGTTATATTAGTTTAAGGTGTACAATATAGTGATTCAACAATTCCATATATCATCTGGTGCTCATCATGACAAGAGCACTCCTTAATCCCCATCACCTATTTCACCCATCTCCCCAATCTTTCTCCCGTCTGGTAACCATCAGTTTGTTCTCTATAATTAAGAATCCGTTTCTTGGGGAGCCTGAGTGGCTCAGTGGGTAAGGCATCTGCCTTCAGCTCAGGTCATGATCCTGGGGTCCGTGATCGAGCCCCGCGTCAGGCTTCCTCCTCAGCATGGGAGCCCATTTCTCCCTTTCCCTCTGCCTGCTGCTCCTGCTGCTTGTGCTCTCTCTGTCAAATAAATAAATAAAATCTTAAAAAAAAAAAAAAAAGAATCTGTTTCTTGGTTTCTCTCTTTTTTTTCCCCTTTGCTCATTTATTTTATTTCTTAAATTCCACATATGAGAGAAATCTTATGGTATTTGTCTTTCTCTGACTTATTTTACTTAGCATTATACTTTCTAGCTTCCTCCTTGTTGCAAATGGGACAAAGCGCTTTTTTAACAGTTGGAAATTTTACATTATTCTTTTTTCTCTGTGAACTTTTCATTGTACTTCCTGCATAATTATATTTTAACATAATATGTTTATGCTTAAAAGTCTTTGACCCCTCGTTTATATTTACACTTTCCTTAACAAAAATGCTGTATATTGAATTTTAAAAAATTTCTTTAGGGTGCCTGGGTGGCTCAGTCGGTTAAGCATCTGCCTTCAGCTCAAGTCATGATTCCAGGGTTCTGGGATCAAGCCCCGAATCACACTCCCTGCTCACCAGAGAGCCTTTCTCCTCTCCCTTTGCTGCTCCCCAGGCTTGTGCTCTCTGTCAAATAAATAAATAAAATCTTTAAAAAAAAAATTTCTTCAATCGACCATGAAGCATCAAAATCGTTCTTAGGGTGCCTGGGTGGTTCAGTCGGTTAAGCGTCTGCCTTCTGCTCAGGTTGTGATTCTGGGGTCCTGGGATTGCGTCCCACCTCAGGCTCCCTGCTCATCAGGGAGTCTATTATTCCCTCCCCCTCTGCCCCTCCCTCAACCCCCGCCATGTTCACAGACACCCTCTCTCATCCTCACTCTCTTCTCTCTCCCAAATAAATAAATAAACAAACAAAATCTTCAAAAAAATCTTTCTTTTAGGGTGAATTGCTAGTAGGACATAGTTGATCAAAAGAACATGCATGTCATGGATTTTGAAAAATTAGTAATTATAAAGCTTTATTGAATAAGCATTATTCAGGGACATCTATGTAGGTGTTTACATTGTTTTTAAATTTGTTGGTGTTTCATGGGTGACTGTTATTGCTAGAATGAGATAGAGTCTTGCAGGAGTGAATCACAGTTCAGCATCAGTTCTATTCCCGTTTCCCATTTCTGTAGATATAAGCCCCCAAAACCCTTGTTAACATAAATAGAAGAAAAATGTACAACAATCAAGATCATTTTTTAAACTTTATTCAAATTATATGCCAAAAGTTATATTGTTATCTATCAAAAAGTTAGTCTTAATGATGTATCAGCCAGTAACTTATTTAGGTTCTCCTGCAATTTTGTTTAAAGTAAAAAGTTGAGGGGCGTCTGGGTGGTTCATCTGGTTAAGCGTCTGCCTTCGGCTCAGGTCATGATCCCTGGGTCCTGGGATCGAGCCCTGCATCAGGCTCCCTACTCAGTAGGGGAACCTGCTTCTCCCTCTCCCTCTGCTGCTCCCCCTGCTTGTGCTCTTTCTCTGTTAAATAAATACATAAAATCTTAAATAATAAAATAAAAATAAAATTCATGGGGAAAAAAAAAGTAAAAAGTTGGAAACCACCTGACTTGCAGAATTTTTTGTTGCCTGGTCTTTAGAGCTATTCGCTTTTTCATTTTCTAGCTTTTCCAGGACATGCCAAAAGACTAATAATTATAACTGTTGCTTTTTTGCTTAGAGATACTTTGTTTAGTCCAATATATCCAAGAAAGTTTGGGAAAGTGAAAACAGTATTAACTTTAGTACACTTTAGCTATAATGATATTTATTAATAACATGTATTTCACCTTATCATATTCTTTAAACATATTTTCATTGAATCCTTAGAGCTATATATCTAGTTCATTGTATTCATTTTCTATTGCTCCTTAACAAATTATTACAAGCTTTAGGGGCTTAATACAACACAAATTTATTGTCTCACAGTTTCTATAAATTAAAAGGCAGAGTTCGGCTGGGTTCTCTGCTTAGGGTCCCAATCAAGGTTTTGGCTGGGGCTGCAGTTTCATCTGAGGCTTGGGGTCTTCTTCCAAGCTCATGTAGTTATTGACAGAATTCATTTGCTTGCAGTTGTATGTCTGAGACCCTCAGCTCCTACAGGCTGCTGTCATTCCTTGGCACATGACCCTCCCTATAACATGTCAGTTTGCTACTGCAAGGCCAACAGGATTGCATCTGCTGTTTCTTATCTCATACTTCTAGATCTGCTTTTAAAGGACTCACCTGATTTTGGTGAGGCCTACCCAGGACGATAATCTTTAAATTAACTCAAAGTCAACTGATTATGGACCTTAGTCACTTTTGCCTTATATGGTAACTTGATCATAGGAGTGATATCCCATCATATTCACAAGTCCTGCCCACACTCAAAAGGAGTACACAGAGCACATATATCAAGGGGTGGGATTCCTAGGGGTCACCTTAGAATTCTGCCTACCATACTCATTCATTTAATGTAAAATATCCACCACATAACCAAATTGGTAAGGTTAGTTTTAACTGTCAAGCCAACCAGCCTCATCATATTTATCTTATTTGAGACAAGGTCTGACTTAATTTTTCAGTTCAAATGAATGTGTTAATAAATGTCACATGCCAACCATCTCACTTCTGAATTCTAATTGTAATACAGAAAAATAATTAAGGTGTGAAAACTTGCTTTGAATTTTTTTCTCTTGAGTGAAATAAGGTAATGTTGCCTTTTAGTATTTTTTTAAATTTTTTAAAAGATTTTATTTAATTATTTGACAGAGGGAGACAGCCAGCGAGAGAGGGAACACAAGCAGGGAGAGTGGGAGAGGGAGAAGCAGGCTCCCAGCGGAGGAGCCTGATGCGGGGCTTGATCCCAGGACTCTGGGATCACGCCCTGAGCCGAAGGCAGATGCTTAACAACTGAGCCACCCAGGAGCCCCTAGAATTTTTTTTTTTTAAGATTTTATTTATTTATTTGAGAGAGAGTGAGATCACAAGCAGGGTGGAAGGGGTAGAGGGAAAAGCAGACTCCCCGCTGAGCAGGGAGCAGGATTCATCCCAAGACCCTGGGATCATGGCCTGAGCTGAAGGCAGACGCTTAACCGACTGACCCACCCAGGCACCTGCCTTTTAGTATTTCTTAAAGATGCTTTCTTTTGTTTTTTTTTTTTTTCATAGTTTTTCTCCTTAGTAAGGCTGTGGTTTTTGATAGTAGGCTAGGGGATGGAAGAAGCAAGGTACTTAAATAAAAAATATTTGTAATTGTCTCTGTTTAGTGTCCAAGAATTTATTATTTTTTTATTGCCCCCAGGGCAGCACACCGTAGTGAGATCAGAGTAAGAGATCTGCCTTCTGCCTTTCTTCAGCAAAGTGGGAGGAGGGCAGTTGGGGAGAAGAGGTGGGAAAGGAGAACCTGTTTTCTCCTTGAGTGCAGGTACCTTGTCAGGCAGATGACCTTTTTTTTATTTTTTAAACATTTCTTTATTTATTTGAGAGAGCGAGTGAGTTAGAGCACATGCGTGTGAGTGGTGGTAGGGGCAGAGGGAGAGGGGGAGAGACTCTCAGGCAGACTCCCCACTGAGTGGGGAGCCTGACGTGGGCTCGGTTCCACGACCCTGAAAAAATGATCTGAGCTAATAATCAAGAGTCAGACACTTAACTGACTGAGCCACTGAGGCACCCCTGTATCAGATCTTCTTTAAGAAAGAATACATAATGGTACTTTTGGTAGTATGCTGAAGGAAGTAGGTATTTGGCCCAGAGAGTCTTAAACTTTGAATAAAACATATTTAAAGTAGTGATCTTTTCCTAGTTCACAGGGGAGAAAAGCCAATATTAATTTTTTTTTCAATTTCAATTTTATATTTCACTCATAAGTGTTTTATTTTTTTAAGATTTTATTTATTTATTCGACAGAGATAGAGACAGCCAGCGAGAGAGGGAACACAAGCAGGGGGAGTGGGAGAGGAAGAAGCAGGCTCCTAGCAGAGGAGCCTGATGTGGGGCTCAATCCCACAACGCTGGGATCACACCCTGAGCCGAAGGCAGACGCTTAACCGCTGTGCCACCCAGGCGCCCCCGCTCATAAGTTTTTCTTAAGTCTATGGTGTGGTGCCTGCTGCTGTTTACTTGCTAGTGAGTAATAGAAGATTGTAAAACAAATGAACAAGAGATAGGCTTTACAAGGAAAAGAGTTTATGATACTTTTTGTTTTTCTTTACAAATGTGTGCCTATGTTTTTCAGTTTTCTAGTCATTTTTACTACTATTACTCCTATTCTCGATGATGTAATATTAGTCTCTTAATATTTTCATACTCTGCCCAGAGCACTGTACTTCCTTATGCTTTGCCACTGGAACAAGTTGGGAACCATCGACCTAGCCTGCAGTTTCTTGGCTTTACAGGCTAATGGCCAGCCTGTATGGGAATGTACTTACAGATCATGTGCCATTTCATTCCATTCAAGGACAATTTTAATGACAAAAATTTTGGCCTCCACTAATAGTATCCTCTACTTGTTTTGATTATTTTATGGTAAACCCCCACCTAATATTAAGCTAAATAGAGTGAGATTCTTGGCCTGTACTTACCTCCTTTTTAAATAAACTTACATTGAAAACCCCTCAAGAAAGTTCCTAATTAAGAGCGCTGAATCTAAGTGAGAAGTGAATATTAAAAGACAGTGGGAATAGAGGAGAATAGTGGAAATCTCCTCTAGTGTTTAATGTTACATGGGATAACGGAGTCTCCTGGTACATATCCAGTGAAATAAAAGCAAATTTTATGGAGTTCTCAGTTTTTCCCTGTCCCCAGAAATCTGTTTGATACCGTGAATTTATTTATTGAACAAGTATTTACTGAGCATGGCACTAGATTACCCGTGTGTTAGAAATAAAGGGGTGGGGAAATGGGAGAAAACCAAAAACATAAGAAATGATTCTGACCTTGAAGAGTTGATAGTATGCAGCTGTGCTTTTAATTCTTCATTATACACCCTAGTCAAAAAATTGCTACCTTAGGGTGCCTGGGTGGCTCAGTCGGTTAAGTGTCTGCCCTCACCCATGGTCCCGGGGTCCTGGGATCGAGTCCCACATCAGGCTCCCTTCTCAGTGGGAAGCCTGCTTCTCCCTCTGCCTCTCCCCATGGCTTGTGCTCTCTCTCTCTCTCAAATAAATAAATAAAATCTTTTAAAAAAAATTGCTACCTCAGGGGGCGCCTGGGTGACACAGTGGTTAAGCGTCTGCCTTGGGCTCAGGGCGTGATCCCGGTGTTGTGGGATCGAGCCCCACATCAGGCTCCTCCACTATGAGCCTGCTTCTTCCTTTCCCACTCCCCCTGCTTGTGTTCCCTCTCTCGCTGGCTGTCTCTATCTCTGTCGAATAAATAAATAAAAAATATTTTTAAAAAAATTGCTACCTTAGAATATTATACTTTATATTATTTTTTAAAACTTTATTGGAAGTATAATTGACAAAATAAACTGCACATATTTAAAGCATACAGTTTGATAAGTTTTTATGTATGTATATTTTGGTGAAGCCATCACAATAAAAATATTGAATATACCTTTCAGCCCTATAATTTCCTCTTGACTCTGACTCTCTTTAATTGTCCTTCCCTCCCTCCCCATTTCTTGTACCCAAGCAATTTCTGATCTGCTTTCCATTACTGTAGATTGCATTTTCTAGAGTTTTGTGTAATGGAATCATACAATATATACTCTTTTTTCCTGGCTTCTTTAACTCAGCATAATTATTTTGAGATTCATCCATTTTGCTTCATATAGTAATAGTTCACTCCTTTTTATTGCTCAGTAATATTCCATTGTGTGGCTATACCACAGTTTATTAATGTGCCTTTGGTTTTCAGATCTTGGCTATTACAAATAAAACTTCTGTGAATATTTGTGTACAAGTCTTTGTATGGATATATATTTCCTTTTTTCTTGGGTAATTACCAAATAGTGGCTGGATTAGATAGGAGGTGTATGTTTAACTTTTTAAGTAAATATCAAATTTTCCCATTCAAACCATTGTACAGTTTTCTAACTCACCACGAAGTATGAGAGTTTCAGTTCTTCCTGCCTACATTTGATATTTAATTTAATTTTAGCCATTGTAATAGGTGTGTCCTGGTATATTCTTATGGATTTAATTTGCATTTCCCCAGTGATTAATAATGTTGAACATCTTTCATGTTATTTACCATGCATATATTTTCTTTGGTGAAGTGTTCAGATCTTTTGCCCATTTTTATTGAGTTGTTTTGAATTGTTAAGTTTTGAGAACTCTTTATATGTCTGAATACAAATCCTTTATCAGATATATGCTCTACAGAGATTTTCTTCTGGTCTGTAGCTTCTTTTTTCATTTTTTTTAAATTAACATATAATGTATTATTGGTTTCAGAGGTACAGGTTTGTGATTCATCAGTCTTATATAATACCCAGTGCTGATTACAACACATACCCTCCCCAGTGTCCATCACCCAGTTACCCCATCCTTCTACCCCCTCCACTCCAGCAACCCTCAGTTTGTTTCCTATGATTAAGAGTCTTTTACGGTTTGTCTCCCTCTCTGGTTTCATCCTATTTTTTCCTCTCTTCCCCTATGATCCTGTTTTGTTTCTTAAGTTTCACATATCATTGAGATTATATGATAATTGTCTTTCTCTGATTGACTTATTTCGCTTAGCATAATACCCTCTAGTTCCATCCATGTCGTTGTAAGTGGCAAGATTTCATTTGTTTGATGGCTGCGTAACATTCCATTGTATATATTTGCCACCTCTTCTTTATCCATTCATCTGTCGATGGACATGTGGGCTCTTTCCATAGTTTGGCTATTGTGGATATTGCTGCTACAAATACTGGGGTACAGGTGCCCCTTCAGAGCACTACATTTGTATATTTGGGGTAAATACCCAAGTAGTGCAATTGCTGAGTCGTAGGGTAGCTCTATTTTCAACTTATGGAGGAACCTCCATACTGTTTTCCAGAGTGGCTGCAGCAGCTTGCATTCCCACCAGCAGTGTAGGATCCTCAGCAACATCTGTTGTTTCCTGACTTATTAATTTTAGCCATTCTGACTGGTGTGAGGTGGTATCTCATTGTGGTTTTGATTTGGATTATTTGTTCTTTTGGTGTTGAGTTTGGTAAGTTCTTTATACATTTTGGATACTAGCCCTTTATCTATGTCATTTGCAAGTATCTTCTCCCATTCTGTCAGTTATCTTTTGGTTTTGTCGACTGTTTCCTTTGCTGTGCAAAAGCTTTTTATCTTGGTGAAGTACCAATAGTTCATTTTTGCCTTTGTTTCCCTTGCCTTTGGAGACGTGTCTAGCAAGAAGTTGTTGCGGTCAAGGTCGAAGAGGTTGCTGCCTGTGTTCTCCTCTAGGATTTTGATGGATTCCTGTCTCACATTTAGGTCTTTCATCCATTTTGAGTCTATTTTTGTGTATGGTATGAGGAAATGGTCCACTTTCATTCTTCTGCATGTTATTTTCTTAATATTATCTTTTAAAGAGCAAAAGTTTTAAGTTTTTATGAAGTCCAGTTTATCCATTTGCTTTTTTAGAGACTATGCTTTTAGTGTCATATTTAGGAAAACTTCGGTTAACTGAGAGTTATAAAAATTTTGTTTTTTTCTCCTACAAGCTTTATAGTTTTAGGTTTTATATTTAGATCTATGATCTAGTTGAGTCAATTTTTACATATGATGAGTTATTTATTTATTTATTTATTTATTTAAATTTTATTTATTTATTTGAGAGAGCAAGCAAGAGCACGAATAGTGGGAGGAGCAGAGGGGAAGGGAGAAGCAGACTCCTTGCTGACAGGGAGCCAGACATGGGGCTCCATCCTGGGACTCCAGGATCACGACCTGATCCGAAGGCAGACGCTTAACTGACGGAGACACCCAGGCATCCTGAGATAGTTTTATATATGTTATGTTTTTTGCATATGTATATCTGTTGTTCCACCACTGTTTATTGGCATAAATATTTAAAATGTATAGTTTAATAAGTTTTCTCCTTTGCTTTGTGCCTGTATCAAAAATCATTCATCTAAGGGCACCTGGCTGGCTCACTTGGAAGAGTGTGTGACTTTTCATCTCGGGGTTGTGAGTTTGAGCCCCATATTGGGTGTAGAGATTACTTAAAAATAAAATCTTAAAAAAAAAAAGTTATTCATCTATTTATGTGTGGCTTTATTTCTGGATTCTTTATTCTGTTTTATTGACCTTTTGCCTGTCTTTACAACAATATCCATACTATTTTGATTATTGTAGCTTTATAAAAATTCTTGAAATCAGGTAGTTTTAGCCCTCCAACTTTGTTGTTTTTCAGAGTTGTTTTGGTTATTCTAGGGCCTTTGTATTTCTGTAAGAATTTTAAAATCAGGGTATCATTTTATACACAAAAACCTGCTGGAATTTTTATTGGGATTGTGTGAATCTGTAGTTCATTTAAGAAGAATTGACATCTTAATTATATTATATAGTTATTATGATGAGTCTTCCAGTTCATAAAGTTTATCTTTTTATTTACATAGGTCTTTTGAAGTTTCTGTTAGCAATATTTTGTAGTCGTTGTGTATATTTTTAGAATGAAATTTGCTTTTTCTTTTCAAATTGAATTTTAACTCTTTTATACCAACTAAAAAGCTTCTGGTATTCTTAATTAATGTTTGAGACATTTGCATCCTTTCAAAAATCTTGACAATGGAATGAACGATTTGGCATAAATAAATGTCATGCTGTGTAGCCAGAGGGATTTATTTCTACATTATACCAAAAACTCAAATCTTAATTGATTAAACAAATGCACTAGCAAGATTTTTTTTTTTTGATTGTGACTACGAAGAACTGAAAAATATAAATTAGGAAATAACACTTCTGAAACTTGTCAAATCTATTGTTTATCTGGATAGAGAATAATTTAAAGTTTAATGTTTTTATATGTGTTTATAAATGGATCTATATATAGTGTCATGACTATTCTTTTTTCAGTGTATGTATAAGGAAATACCTTCTGGCAATTTGAAAATATGGTGTAACTGAAATACAGGTCTGACTTGTTAATCTACTGTTAAAGACTGAAAATTATTTTAATTGCTCTTTTTCTGACTAGTCTTTCAGAAAAATATGATAGGTGAGTTCTGATATGGTAATTTTGTTTACTGTGTCTTAGGGTGCTGAGATAGTAAATACCGTGCAGGTACAAAGTATGGGTATCTTTCATTGTCAACTTGATGTCCTATTAGTATTTATGTGTGGGATTTTAATATATATTTGTTTTTATGACTTTTCATATTTACAGTTACTTTAAGAAATTTGACTTAAGGAATTTTGATGCTCAGTGTTAAAGTTGTGTTGCAGGTTATTTACCAAAATCATAATCGTAGAAAAAAAATCCATTCCAGTTAGACGTTATCTTAATTCTCATGCAGTCACTTTCACTGAGTAAGGCACTTGGCTTTTATGGAAGGATGTTATAAGAAACAGCCTTATGAATGCCATTGCTAAACTTACATTGTAAATGCTTTTTTTTTTTTAATTAGAAAAGAAGAGTCTTTTAATTCTATTGATCTAATAGAAATATATGGTAAGATGTAATTAAATTTCTTCTTGTCGTGTTAAAGAAGTGCAGGATGTAAGAGAAAATATTTGTTTCCCAAAATCTATTTTGAATTTATAAAGAAATATTATAAAGCCTGGCTTTTTGGATTTTGGTTCTTTATAAATATCTAATTGCTTTACTTTAAACTCTTCTTTTCCAGAGCCCTTAAAAAAGTAATATTTGTTATCTCTAGTTTTATGTATCCTCCATTTTCCCACTTCCCCAGTTCTGATTATGTTTCTTTGTAAGTTAGTTTGTATTTTATCAAAATTATTCCTGCAAATAAAAAGATAACTAACTTTATAAGGCTTATAAGAAAAATAGCAGTACCTCTTCCCATTCACAAAATTTTCTGCTTTCCAGAGACAGTCACTTCTAGCTTTTCAAAGTGATTCATTTCATTGTTCTATATCTTTAAGGAAAAATTTTGCTATTTCTTGATTTTTCTGTTTTTTTTTTTTAAGATTTTATGTATTTTAGAGAGAGTGCACAAGCTGGGGGAGGGACAGAGAGAGAGAGAGAATCTCAAGCAGACGCCTCACTGAGCCTGGAGCCCAAGTGGGGCTTGATCTCACAACCCTGAGAATATGGCCTGAGCTGAAATCAACAGTTGGTGCTTAACTTACTGAGCCACCCTGGCACCCCTAATATTCTCTAATACACATATATATTTCCTCCCTGCAACCATACACACCTTATCATACATACATACTTCCTGCCTCACCCCCCACGCTTGGTTATATCTTAGTTTTGTTTGGATCAGTATTCAAAGTTTACATTAGTATGACTGTAAATGCTGTTATAGGTAAACCACTTTTTCTTTCCTACCTAACCTTTTATTTTTACTGGAGTTAGTAATTGTCTTGTTTTCTTGTTTGTGTAGTTTTCTACGTACTTACTAATTCAAGCTTAGACTCTCTACCAGTTGTCTGAATAGCCTCTTAAGATTTTTAGATCCAGACAAACCATGAGACTCTTCATCTCAGGAAACAAACTGAGGATTGCTGGAGGGGAGGAGAGTGGGAGGTAGCGGATGGCTGGCTTGATGGACATTGGGGAGGGTATGTGTTGTGGTGAGCGCTGTGTAATGTGTAAGACTGATCAATCACAGACCTGTACCCCTGAAACAATACATTATATGTAAATAATTTTAAAAATTCTTATCAAGTAAAAGAAAAAAGATTTTTAGATCCTTCAGATGCTCTTATCAATTTAATCTTTTTTAAAGTTTTTGTTTATTTGTTTTAGTAGTCTCTACATCCAATGTGGGGCTTGAACTCATGACCCTGATGAGATCAAGAGTCACGTGGTTGGGGCGCATGAGATCAGGGTTGTGAGATCAAGCCTCCTGTGGGCTCTGTGCTCAGTGCAGAGTCTGCTTGAAATTCTCTCTCCCTCTCCTCTGCCCCTCC
The DNA here is from genome assembly GCF_017311325.1 of Ursus maritimus. Lineage (NCBI taxonomy): Eukaryota > Metazoa > Chordata > Mammalia > Carnivora > Ursidae > Ursus > Ursus maritimus. The sequence continues at coordinate 23,947,567 of NW_024426230.1, read as the reverse complement.
TGCTCATGCTCTCCCTATCTCTCTAAAATAAATTGAGAAATTGTAAAAAAAAAAAAAAAGTTGCAAGATCTTCAACTGAGCCAGTCAGGCACCCGTCAATTTCATCTTCTTGAGACAGTTTCTCCCAGAGTCTTCTGATCTTTAGTCTGGACTGGTGACCTTATGGCTGTTGTACATCTCTCATAATTTCCCTTCACTTTATCCTGGGTACTCCTTTGGCCTTTTTTTCTGTATCGATTCCTTCATTTCTTATATACCATATTTTTCTCTTGATTTATACTCTTGTTTTACTGTGGTACAAACTATAAAAGCTTAATGAGAAAGGGTGCATGGGAGATAAAAATTTTTGACCTGTTATGTCTAAGCATGTCTTCATTTTACCGTGACATTTTATTAATAGTTTGTTAGGATCTTATTCTAAGTTGGAAATCTGTCTTCTAGCTTCTAGTGTTATGGTTGAAGTCTGGAACTAGTCCAATGTCTACTTTGTATATGACCCACTTCTTCCCTTCACCCTAAGCTTGTAGGGTATTCTCTTTGTCTCCAGGGTTCTGCATTTTAACTTCATTTATTAGCTGGGGACTAGCAGGGCCCTTTTGACTTACTTTATTGTAATTTTATCCTTCGATTTTCTGTTTGCTAGATGATTCTCCAACTTTTTAAACTTATTTGTGGTGAAGTAGTAATCAAAAATGCATAAAACATAAATATACAATTTAAGGAACACTTATTCAGCATTTTTCTCAATAGAAATCTCCAGAAGGTAACCACTTTTATGGTAATCACTGCCTTGCTTTTTCTTTTATAGTTTTACCATTTAAACATGTGTCCCTAAACGTTACAGCTTAATTTTGTCTGATCTTGAAGTGGAATTCCATCGTATTTATTCTTATCTGGCTTCTTTCTGCCAACATTATTTCCAAATTGTAGCCACATTTTATTTTTCTTCCTGTATTACACTGTATGAATATGCTACAATTTATTCCACTCTTAATAGATACTTGAGTTTTTAGTTGGAAGGTATCACTAAGTAATAATGTTACGTAGGAGCCTTCTTGTACATGTCTTTTAGTAAACCTGTGTGCTTATTTCTCTAGAACAGTGCTGATAGATACATAATGTAAGTCACATATGTAATTTTAAATTTTCTCATAGCCACATTAAAAGAGTAAGAAGAAACTTATGAAATCTATTTTAATAATATATTTTATTTATCCTAAATCTAATCATTTTAGCATATAATCAGTATAAACATTGAGATATTTGACATTCTTTTTAAATACTAAATCTTTGATATCTGGCATGTATTTTACACTTAAAGCCCATTTTATTTCAGTAGAGGTACATTTTAGGTGCTCAGTAGCCATATGTGGCTAGTATTGAGATTTTTATCATTTTTTTTTCTGCTGAATTTCTAGGAGTTCTTTATATGTTCTGGATATGAGCCCTTTTGTTTTATGTGTTACATAAATCTTCTCCAGTGCTAACTTGTCTTTTTACTTCCTTAAAGGTCTTGAACGTAAGTTTTAATTTTTAATTTAAAGTTGTGTTTATCAGTCCTTTCTTTTATGGATAGTAATTTTTGGTCTTGTTTAGGAAATCCTTTCCTATCCCGAGATCATGAAGACTCTATCTTGTTTTATATTCACAATTTATTAGGTCTTTATGGAATAGTTCTAAAATATCCAACTAGAATTGTTGTTTGTGTAAAGTGTGAATCGGAGTTGAGTTTCATTCTTCTCCGTATGGGTATCCAGTTGTTCACTATTTATATGCTTCCCCGACTTCCCATGACCTCATCCTCATACCCTGTAGTACCACCTTTGTTGTAAATCAAGGGTCTGTATATTTATGGGCTTGTTTATATTCTCTCTTCTCTGCGATTCATCTGTTTGTCGTTATAACATTATCACATTCTTACTGTAGCTTTGTAATAAAATCCCAGTAACAATTACAGCAAGTACTTTCACTTCTTTTAAGTGGCTGATTTTCTTAGCCATTTGCATTTCCATATAAGTTTTTTGGTTTTTTTTTTTTTTTTTTTTAAGATTTTATTTGTTTGACAGAGAGCAAGCACAAGCAGGGGGAACAGCAGAGGGAGAGGGAGAAGCAGACTCTCTGCTGAGCAGGGAGCCCGATGCAGGACTCAATCCCAAGACTCTGGGATCGTGACTTGAGCCAAAGGCAGACACTTAACCGATTGAGCCACCCAGGAACCCCTCCATATAAGTTTTGAAATTATCTTGTCAGTTTCAGCAAACACAATTTTTGGTTTTGACTGTGATTTTAACTCTGTGGATCAGTTTGAGAATTGATATCTTTATAATATTAAGTCTGATAATTCATGAACATGCTATTATATTTCATTTATTTGGATCTTTAATTCCTCTCAGAGTCTATAGTTTTCTCCCCAAGGGTCTTGTACTTCTTTTGTTAAGGTGTGTTTCGAGGTACATATTTTTTATTCCATTGTAAATGATATTATTTAAGATTTTTATTTTTCATCTTTGTTGTGTTCCACAGAAATAAAATTTTATTTTTTATGAATTAAAATAATTTGGGGTGCCTGGGCATGTTGGTTTAAGTGGCCAACTCTTGATTTCAGTTCAGGTCATGATCTCAGGGTTGTGGAATTAAACCTGCCTCAGGCTCTGCGCTCAGAGCAGAGTCTGCTTGAGAGTCTCTCTCTTCCGCTCCCTCTGCCCTTCCCCCTGCTCATGCACACTCTTTCTGTCAAATAAATAAATAAAATCTTTTAAAAAATAACTTATCTGTATAATATTTTTATTTTCCTTCATGGGTATATGAGTCTGGTGTCTCCAAAGAAGCAGAAACACACATACATACTTTCTCTTTCTCTTCCTCTGTGTCTCTCTCTGAAAAAGGTAGAGAAGTCCAAAATCTGCAGTCAGTAAGCCTGGAGACCCAGGAGACCTGGTGATATAGCCCTAGTCCAAGTCCTAGTTCATGGCAGAAGACCAAAATCCTGGCTCAAAGACTGGCAGAGAGAAAGAATTCTTTCTTACTCAGCCTTTCTTATTCAGCGGGTCCACTCACACTGGGGAGGGCAGTCTGCTTTACTCAGTATACCAATTCAAATGTTAATTTTACTCAGAAACCCTCATAGATACACTCAGAAATAATGTTTAACCAAATGTCTGGGCATCCTGTGGCCCAGGCTAATTGACACATAAAATTAATTATCATAGTGGGCAATCAGATCATCTGTAAATCTCTTCCTTTCTAATTCTTACGCTTTTATTTCTTTTTCTTTCTGGACTTCACTATCCGGGACCTCCAGTACAATGTGGAATAGAAATGATAGAACGAGTATCCTTGCCTTTTTCCTGATATCAAAAAGAAAGCTTTCAGTATTTCACCATTGATTATGTTTATTATAGGTTTTTTTTTGTTTGTTTTTTGTTTTGGTAGATATCCTTTTACTAAATTAAGTTCACTAGGAGATTTTATTTGAATGAATGTTGAGTTTTTTAGATGCCTTTTTTCCCTAAATCATTGATATTATCATATTAAATTTTCTTTTTTCATCTGTTAGCCGGGTGAATTACTTTGCTTGATTTTCCAACATTAAATCAACTTTACATTCCTGGGATAAACCCGCTTGGTTGGTCACATGTTTTTTAAATGTATTATTGAATTTAGTTGATATTTTACTTAGGCTTTTATTTCTAGGCTGATTAGTAAAAATGGCTTATAATTTTCATCTTTTTTTGAATTTTTATATCAAGGCTAGTCTCACAATAAGTTGGGAAGTCTATTTTGTTCTTCTTCCAGTTTCTTTCTTAAATGTTTGAGTTTGTCAGTGAAGCCGTATGAGCTATAAAAGCAAGTCTCAAAAAATTTCAAAAAATTGAACTCCTAGAAAGTATGTTTTCTGACCACAATGAGATTATTCTAGAAATCAGTAAAAAAGAGAACTTAAAAAAAATGCCATATGTTTAGAAATTAAGAAATATACTTCTAAATTCTGAAAGTCAGAGAGAAAACCATAATGGAAATTAGTAGCTATTTTGAACTGGATAATTAAAATATTCTATATTAAAATCTGTAGGGTTTTTTGTTTGTTTTTTTGGTTTTTTTCCCCAAAGGTAGGTCTTAGACTATTTAAGTATTCTATTACTTTCTGCTCTGTGGGTTAAGAAAAGTTTACAGAGACCAACAATTAGAGGTGGGTTTTCCCTCCACTTTTTTTCTTATGTCTGTATTTGAATAACTATTCTAGTAAAATGTTAATTATAAATAAGATTCTCTGAGCTCTGTCATAGTTATTTTTGCCTGTACTTTAACTGAGAACTTTTTTTTTTTTTTAAGGTTCAGGAGCAAGTACATCCCAATCTCTCAGCTAATGAAGAGTCTCTGTATTATATTGAAGAGCTGATTTTTCAGCTGCTTAATAAATTATGCATGGCTCAACCAAGGACTGTTCAAGATGTGGAGGTAAAAACTATTTTGATATTTCAAAAAGTCACTGAACCATTGTACAAATTAATTTTTTTAATCTAAATCTATATCATTCTAATCATGATGGAAACTAAAACCGTTGAAATCATATGTGGAATATGTGCTGAGTTCAACAAAGATACCAAGGCAAGTCAATGGGGAAAGGAAAGTGTTTCAGCAAGAAAAGTGCTAAAATAACCGAACAAATTTATGAGAGGAAAACCCTTGAAACCTATTTCACCTAAGGATTAATTCAAGATGGCTCATAGTCTTAAGCATAAAAGCTGAAACTATAAAGTTTTAGATGAGAATGCAGGAGAATATCTACTTAACCTGGGGTTAACCAAATTTTTTTTTACAGAGGACTCAAAACACAGTATTAATGAGAAAATGAAAAGGTTTAAGTCACAAACCAGGAGAAAATGTTTGTGATATATATTCCTTACAAAGGATTTGTATCCAAAATGAAACTCCTACAAATCAAAAATAAAAAGACCCCTTCCTCCCCCAAATGGGCAAAAGTCTTAAACAGACACTTCATAGAAAGAAGATATGGTATTGATCAATAGGCTCATGAAAAGTGCTCAAGTTCTTTTTTTTTCTTTCTTTCATTTTTTTTTTAAGTAATTTCTACACCCAGCATGGGGCTCAAACTCACAACCCGAGATCAAGAGTTGCGTGCTCCACTCACTGAGACAGCCAGGTGCCCTTCAAGCTCTAAGTCACAGGGAAATAGACATTAAAACCATATTGAGATACCATTTCACACCCTTCTCAAGGGACAGAATTGAAGACTAATAACACCAAATGCGATGTAGCATAACTAGAACTCTTATGCATTGCTAGTGGGAGTGTAAAATGGTATAATCACTTTGGAAAATTGTTTGGCAGTTTCTTATAAAGTTAAATATACAGTATATCTAGCCTGTGACCCAGCAGTTTTACTCCTAAGTGTTTAACCTAGAGAAATGACAATATATGTTCACAAAGAGACTTATGCATGAATGTACAAGCAGTTGTATTCATAACAGCCAAAAATTGGTAACAACTCAAATTTCTATCAACAAGAAAATGAATAAACAGATTGTGGTTGATTTATAAAATGGACTACTACTCAGTAATAAAATAAAGAATGAACTATTGATATGTGTGATAACGTGGCTATAATTTATGGACATTTTATAGAACAAAAAAAGCCAGACCTCAGAGAGTACATATGGTATGATACATTTATATGAAGTTCAGAAACAGCTAAAATTAATGGTGATAGAAATCAGAAAGGTGGCTGCCTATGAGGGGTGGAGAGTGAGATGATAAAAATATTCTATATCTTTATGAAAGTGGTGGTTACACAGGTGTAAGCATTTTTCAAAACATTGAATTGTACACTTAAGGTCTGTGCATTGTACTGCATATAAATACTGCTTCAATAAAGGACTAGTAAAAACCTAAGGATATTTACTGTTTGATTAATACACAGACACACCTCTAAAAAATTGTGTGAGTTAGTGCTAAAATATTTGTTTTGGCTCAGTTAGATGGGAGTATTTTTAGGTTTTTAGAAATACCTATTGATACAGCTTTCAAAAAATTGCTTTTGTACTATACTGCTTACATCACCTTTCTTTTGAAAATTGTTTGTATAATAAAGCAACAACTTCCAGTATGAAGGAAAATCTTAATTTGGAATAATTGAGCTATTAAGATTTTTAGGGACTCTTGGAATTAAAGCATTTGTTTCCCTACTGTCAGCTCTAAGACATTAAGTATAAAAAAAGCATACTTCTCAATAGCTAAATATGCTAAAAGATGAGAGCATAATTTTAAAAATCAGGAAGTCCCACTAAAAATTGGAGTTTGATTCACTTATCATTAGTTCTCATTATTCATGCCAACCACTGGTTAAATTTTAGATTAGATGAACCATAATAGTAACCTAAAAGGCTTAGATTGTTTTTGCCAAGAGATGTATTTCCTTAAGCCAATCTGAGCTTTGTCACCCACTTGATCCTTTAAAGAGGTACATGACATCTCTTCTTTTTAAAATTCATGGGGCGCCTGGGTGGCTCAGTTGTTAAGCATCTGCCTTCAGCTCAGGGCGTGATCCCCGGCATTCTGGGATCGAGCCCCGCATCAGGCTCCTCCGCTGGGAGCCTGCTTCTTCCTCTCCCACTCCCCCTGCTTGTGCTCCCTCTCCCACTGGCTGTCTCTCTCTCTGTCAAATAAATAAAATCTTTTAAAAAAATAAAATTCTTCTCTATATTTTAAGCTCTAGGGTTAGCAAAAGGAGAGTGATGCATAATAATTATTAATGAGTTAGCAACTTCTGCTAGGTAAAGATTTTTAACCCTACGAACTTTATTGTAAAATCACTGGTGAGTATTTCATGCCGGTTTTAATCTCTCCTAATGTTACTTTTTCCTAGTTCTCATTCCATCTTAATTAAGCTTATGCTTAAAGCTTTCTGTTTAATCATGGGAATTATGTGGAAAAATCTTGAGAGTCCTGTTGATCCTTTTTAAAAAAAAAATTAGTTAACTACAGGAATCAGAACATATTATGTCACTATTATCTGCTAGCATTAAAGATGATAAAATTTAGTTTTGTATGAATTTTCTAGTTATGAACACTTCTATTAACAACAGTACTGCTGTGATCTGAACAGGAACGTGTTCAAAAGACCTTTCCTCATCCAATTGATAAATGGGCTATTGCTGATGCACAATCTGCCATAGAAAAACGAAAACGAAGAAATCCTCTCTTACTGCCTGTGGACAAAATCCATCCTTCATTGAAGGTAGTAAAAAAATAAAATAAAATAAACATTGGGAAGTTCCTTATCATGAATAATACTTCATAATGTATTGGAGTATTCATACAGTATTTATATAGCATGGTCTGTGGTAGTGTGTGCGTGTGTGTACTTGTGCGTGTACATATATACATATATATATTTCTTAATGTGTATACAAATAAAAATAAATATACTCTGATAAAATCAGATTTCCTTTCAAATAACATTAAAAGTTATCAATAAGCAGTAATACATCTTTGTGGTATCTTCTGTTGAGTACTACCCCTGACTGATTCTCAGCCTCTTGTTAAATATATATTGTCCCGGGGTGCCTTGAGGCTTAGATGTTTGAGCATTTGCCTTTGGCTCTGGTTGTGATCTCCAGGTCTTAGGATCGAGCCCCATGTCGGCTCCCAGTTCAGCAGGGAGTCTGCTTCTTCCTCTCCCTCTACCTCTCCCCCTGGTTGTGCTCTCTCTGTCTCTCTCACAAATGAATAAATGAAAAAACCTTAAAACAAAACAAATTAAAAAAAAACAACTATATATTGAGCCTGGGTGGCTCAGTCGGTTAAGTGTCTGCCTTCAGCTCAGGTCATGATCTCAGGGTCCTGGGACTGAGTGCCGCATCAGACTCCCTGCTCTGCTTCTCCCTTTCCCTCTGCCCCTCCCCCCGCACGTGCTTTCTCACTCGTTGTCCTGCTTTCTATCAAATAAATAAAATCGTAAAAAAATATATATATGTAGTCAAAAGCTATGGTGAGTTCAGAACTGTTTTTAAATTAATTTGTATTACAGATATTTTTTATATACATTGGAAAAATAGGCTAGGGAATATTATTTCATCTATAGAAAATACCTGATGTATGTAGATTTGAATCCCCCTTGGTAGCAATTTCAAGACTTCCCCTAATTCCCCACTCATATGCACACATCCTCCCTCAGTACAAACCACTGTCATTTAGGGATATTGGTTATAGGTCCTTGAAGATAGCAGATACTTGTCAAATGGGTTTTGGGTAATGTATTAATTAAGAGGTTTTCAGTGAAGTCCTGGCCAAGATTTCTATATTAAAATCAATAATCTCTTCTTCCTTGATACTAAACGCAGATTTGTTAGATCAGATGTCTCTTTAAAAAGCCCTTGATACTGGGACCAGTGGCTCATTCTATATCCTTTGGTACCTGTAACTTTAGACATTTGGTTTATAGAAAGTTCTTTGTAAGCAAGAATGTTGGATAAAATTTTTAAGTGTTTAATTGATACTTGCCAGTGCCATTTTTTGGAATTAAATTGTTCATTCTTTCCACAGGAAGTTTTAGGGTACAAAGTGGACTATCATGTATCCCTATATATTGTGGCTGTGCTAGAGTATATCTCAGCTGATATTTTGAAGTTGGCTGGTAATTATGTTTTTAATATCCGACATTATGAAATATCTCAGCAGGACATTAAAGTGTCAATGTGTGCAGATAAGGTAAGTGTTAAAAGATATTTAAACTTAACTTGAATAGTAGTGACTGTATGTCACCTCTACGTCTGTCTTTTTTATACATGTTTATATTAGTAATTTTTATAATTCCTGGTATTGGAAGACAGAAAAATGTTGGCATTTTAGACAAACCATGATATTTTCAGCATATGAGAGGATGGGAATCTCCCCCCCCCCATCAAGAATCTTTTACCTACAAGAAAAAAACATCCAAAGCCTCAAACCAATTTCAGAAAAATAGTTTGAATTTTATCTTTTTAGAAAGAAAATATATACAGAGTGTTCAGGTACTTTTAAGTATAAGTAATTTTGAAAAGTATACTTTGGTTTCACAGAGTAGTGGGGTACAGGTAGAGACCAAAAGACTGCAATACCAGTGTTTCTTCATTCTGATACTTTTTTTGTTAGTTACCTTGTTGCTTCCTGGCTGTAAGCTTCTGGGGGAAGAGACTGAATCTTTTTATTTTCCTTTCTCTTCCTTTTCTTTCCTTTTTACTTTTTAAAAAAAATATATTTTTTTTACTTTTTAAATCAACATATTTGGGCATCTGTCAATGTGCCAGTCACTGTCCTGAGCATTAATGATACAGCACTGAACAAGACAGCAGTCCCTGTGTAAGAAGGAATTTATTTTAGTGGGAAATAAAAATATTGTAAAAAAATAATAATTGCAGCACAGTATGATTAAAAACTATTATAAGCCAAAGTTGCAGTAGAGAAAGTGGTCACCGCTGTCATGGGGGAGACCAGGAACACTTCATAGAGAAGACGCCTAAACTAGACCACTAAGGCTGAATGACCCCTAGAACTTGGCACATGCCAGTGGTTCTCTACTTTGTACATCAGAATTACCAGAAAGAATACTGATGCCTGCATCTGACTCCCGGAGGTTTTGATTTACTTGGCCTGGGTTAGGACTCTAAGCCTCAGTATATTTTGAAAGCATCCAGGTGATTCTGATACACAGTTATGGTTGAGATCTGCTCTAGTCTGCCTTGGTCTCAAAAATGATTTTTCACTTGAATTTTGTAGTAGAAATTCCTTGATATTTCTATTTTGACTTCTAAAATTACGATTACATACTTTAAAAAAAATTTTTTTTTCTATCTCAGACTTTAGAAAAGTTGCAGGTACAATAAAAGGTACTCTCCTGTGCCCTAAACCGCTTGAGAGTAAGTTGCCAACATAATTTACAAACAAAAACATTCTTCTGCATACCCATGGTATGACAGTCAAAATCCAGGAAATTAACTTTGATACATTATACTATCTAATTTTCAGGCACCGTTCAAGTTTTGCCAGTTGTCCCAGTGATGTCCTTTATAGCAAAATGATCCAGTCCAGAATTAGTCATGTATCTTTCAGTCTGGAATAGTTCCTCATAATTCTTTAACTTTTGTGGCCTTGATAATTTTGAGGATTACAACTAGTTATTGTTTGAAATGTCCCTTACTGGGGCTCCTGGGTGGCTCAGTTGATTAAGCATCTGCCTCTTGATTTTGGCTAAAGTCTTGATCTCAGGGTCGTGAGTCCAAGCCCCACATTGGGCTCTACACTGGGCGTGGAGCCTACTTAAAAAAAGAAAAAGTCCCTTACTTTAATTTTTTCTGATATTGTCTCTGTATTAGATTCAGGTTATGGATCTTTGACCAGGAATATCATAGAAGTAATGCTGTACTCTTTTCATTGCATTTCTCACATGGCACATAATTTTGATGTGTCCCATTACTGCTGACGTTCCTTTTGATCACTTGATTAAGGGATTGTTTTCCAGGCTTCTCTGCCTTGAAGTACTATTTTCCCTTTTGTAATGAATACACATTTTGTAAAATATTTTGAGATTGTGAATATCTTGTTCCTCATTGCACTTGAAATTTATTTGTTTATTTTAATATAGACTTGTGGATTCTTATTTAATATGCTATCCATTATCTCATTACTTGTTTTGATAATTCAAATTGTCCCAGATCTGGCCAGTGGGAGCTCCTTCAAGTTGGCTTCTCTGTCTGTATCATTCTTTGAACACTTTCTTTTGACAAATGTTCCAGGTTCAACTTTTTTTTACATGCTGCTCAAGCCTGGGATTAGTCATTTTCTAAAAACTCCAGGTTCCTTTTAGTGGAGAATGGTATTTAGAAACCAAGATCTGGGTGCTAGATAAGCTCACTGCTATTAGAGTGTACATGTTCTGGTCTCTAGAAGCCAGATTTGGGGAGTGAGTGTGTGTATACATGATATGTATACATACATATCTTTATTTATTTATGTATGTTTTTGTTGTTATGGCAGCCCGAGAAAACTAATACAGGTGTGTACTTGGACAAGTTGTTTATTTTCCAGCACAGGTGATCTATTAGCACCGACCTACATTTAGGTGGGGGTGGGCCTATAAGGCAGGTGGTAATTCAGTTCTGCTTTGAAGATAGTATTTTATTTACCTATTTCTGAGTGGGTAGAACAATTTTGGGAAATCTGCTGCTTTACCATTCTTTCAGGCTTATGCTTCTAACTCAAGAACTACCGTATGTCTACCAAAAAAGAATTGTCTGTCTTTATATGAATTCACAGATCAATCCAAAACTAATACCACAGGGTTCATTTTAGCCCCCCTTGTTCATATTTGTAACTGCCTTCTCTGACAGTGAGAAATCTGGCTCCCATTTTTCTTAATATATTTTCTTATTTGATCTCTTATCCTGTATGTAACCAATCTCCTAACAGTCCTCTCTTCCTGCAGTGGGATAGGCACCTTCTTTAATTCTTAATAACAGTTGCTGGTATAGTAAATATGCATTAGAAAACATCACACTATTCTCTATCATGTGCTTCTACAAGAGTATCCTTTTATTTTTCTCCAAGTGGATATGGCTTTCCTTACAATAGGACAAGGAACTACTACCATTTTGAATGCCAGATATAGCAGTATGCATTTTATGTACACTACCTCATTGAATTTTTTCATCAATTACATTTTACATAGAAGGAATCTGCTTTCAAAAGAATAAATAACTTGTCTGTAATCACAGGTGAGTAAGTGGTTGAACCAGGATTTTGGCTCAGATTGTTGTCCTTCAAAGGTATGCTCTTTTTGCTATTATATATGTGTGTTTATGTGTGTGTATGTATGTATATACACACGTATATATGAATACACACATATATTTCACTGTTAGGTCGATCTTATTTCCATAAATATTTATCTTTGCATATCCAATTTTATTTGTTTTTTCCCTTCAACTTTTCATATTTCTCTTATTTGAATTTTCTTATATAAATTAGCTTGTAATGCACACAGCTGTCATTGTTCAATGTTTTAATTCTAAGTACCTTGAGACCATTTTATGAAAGTATGGAAAATAAGTTTCTACATTATTGATTTATATCTGTCAGGTTTTGATGGACATGTTTGATCAGGATGACATAGGTTTGGTTTCTCTCTGTGAAGACGAGCCTCGTTCTTCAGGTGAATTAAACTACTATGACCTTGTCAGAACCGAAATTGCAGAAGAAAGGCAGTATCTACGGGAACTAAATATGATCATTAAAGTGTTTCGAGAAGCCTTTCTTTCTGACAGAAAGCTGTTTAAACCTTCTGTAAGTACCTTTTTGGTTTGAAATTCTTTGTACCCCAAAAGTTAAATAGCAGCTTAAAATCATAAATTGGAACTTTCTTTTTATACTTTATGAGTGTATAAAACAAAACTATTCTATTATGTAGTATTGATAGTTTTTAAAATATGCGAATTGTTCTACAGTAAGGGCAGTGACAGTGAAGGTTAGACACAAGTGCACACAGCTGCCCTGACTAGAAAGGGGGACTACGCGGCAATGAAATCTCTCTGCTATGCAGGATTTGAGGTTTATAGTCATTTGTTTGAACATAGTGAAAAACATGTATGGTCTAGAAAAGAAAGACTTAATACTTTTTCATGTCTTTTGGTAAGTACTTTAAGGCAGTGGTTTAAAGTTTTAACAATGGAACTTTTTAAGAAACAAGTTTATGCAGAGTGCCACATAAACAAAGGCAGAGCTACTCTGTTGGAAAATGGGGTAGAAGTGGTGGGAATAGGATGGGAGCCTGGTCCTTTTTTTTTTCTTTTTTTTTTTTTTTTTTAAACCTTTGTAGCTTCTAAAGTCAACTTAAGGAATACAGCTAGACAAATACTGTCTTTTTTAAAAAGTTTTTTTTTCTTTCCTTCCTTTATCCCATGATTTATTTTTCTTTAGATGTCTATGTGTCTGCCCTTCACTTTAAATACTCAGCCTTTTTTCTACCTCCTGACTTCCTCCCCCAAATAACTATTACATGAGTGAATGTGCAGACACAGCTGGCTAAGTGTTTAAGATTAGGAAGTGATTTAGAGTCTTTGATTCTTTTCCAAAAGCATGAGTTTCAGTGATAATGTAAGGTTTTTTAGTTGGCTTCTATCCTTTTTTTTTTTTTTTTTTTTTTTTTTTTTTTTTTTGGTACTTATGTTTAGTTTAATGTTTAAAGCAACTCCCACTGGACATACTGATTTAAGTAATCACGTTTTGTCATTTTCAAAGTACTATCTATTTTATGTGACCCTTATAACACTGCTCTGAGATAGATAAGACAGGTATTATCATCTTTACCTTACTGAGATGAGGAAATTGACACAAAATGATTATGACTTGGTAAGTGAGTTACAGAGGTTGAACTTGAACTTGAGTTCTTTTATACCACAGTATAATTGGTTCTATCTAAGAATAAAAACCTAACAGGTGTTGGTAGCTTATTTTATCTTCTTTGCCTTTTTTGTGTCCCATTAGTTTTCTTTCCTCATGAATTAATTATTTGGGGGTATCTACTCATTGATAGTGCTGATTCGATAGAAAATTTCTATTAGGATACTGAAGGGTCAAGAGAAAAGAATTCCTTTTTTTCTCTTTCTCTATATCTGTGAATCTTTTTAAGCTTTTAGCATTTAGATATGGATTCACTATATTTACTGTATTTTTTCTTCTACTGTATGTTTTAGTCTCAGAAGATGTAAATTTTTGAGGTAAAGACCATCTGAGATTGGGGCATAGTACTCAGCAAACATTTGATAAAGGAATGAGTGACTTAAAACTAATCTTAATTTACTCCTTTAGGCCCTATTCCTTTGTCTTCAAAAAGCTCACATTTGTGGAGGACCTAATATATGCCAGGAGCAGTTCATAGAAATCATCTCATTTAATCCTAAGAACCTTATGAGGGTAGATAGATATTAATATGCCAGCCATGTGAACTTGAGCAAATTACTTAACTGCTCTGAGCTGGTTTCCTCATTTGCAAAAATGAGGATGATGATAGTACCTATCTAATAAGGCTGTTATGAGATTACATGTCAAGTACTTGTAATAGTGCCTGAAACATACTAAGTGACCTAATCCAGAGTCATTTATCTAACAAGTGTGGGACCAAGATCCACGCTCGGGTCTGTCAGGTTCCACAGCGTATAGTGTTTCCATTTCAAAATGGAAGAGTAAATGATAGTTGGCCATAACCTGCACAATCAGTCATATAGTCTGTTTGTGTCCAGAAGACTTAACAATTCAATGGAAAACAGTGGAAGCTTGAATGAAGTCTTACTAATTCCTCCTCAAATTCAGGAGACAGGCCACAAGTTGTGAAACTGGATTGTATTTGGATTAGAAGTCAGGTCTTCATTTTGAACCCAGCTTTTATTGTTAACTAGCTTTTTATTTTTATTTTTTTATTTTTTTTCTAAAGGGGAAAAATATGTCTTTTTTTAATAATATTTTTTTATTATATTATGTTAGTCACCATACAGTACATCACTGGTTTTTGATGTGAAGTTCGATGATTCATTAGTTGCGTGTAACACCCAGTGCACCATGCAGTACGTGCCCTCCTTACTACCCATCACCAACCTATCCCATTCCCCCACCCACCTCCCCTCTGAAGCCCTCCGTTTGTTTCTCAGAGTCCATAGTCTCTCATGCTTCATTCCCCCTTCTGATGACTTTTGCTTTGTTATACAATATATTATATGTCTTGGAATATATTAGTATGCAATTGGATGAAAATGTACCCTTAATACTTATATTACTTATGTTTAGTAATTTTTAAACAAAATTTCAACCTCACATGTCTTAACTTTTCTTTTTTTCAGGATATTGACAGGATTTTCAGTAACATTTCAGATATACATGAATTAACTGTGAAACTTTTAGGTTTGATTGAAGACACAGTTGAAATGACTGATGAAAGCAGTCCTCATCCGTTAGCGGGCAGCTGTTTTGAAGATTTGGCAGAAGTAAGTTTACAAAACTACTTTATAATTCTCATTACAGTCCTGAATAGTGTATTAAAAAATTTAGTAAAATATTCTCTGTGAAAATTAGAGGACATTGCTGACTGCTATAAAATAATACTTAAGGTTGAACTAGTACCAAACTAAAATTACATTGTCTGTATTTTTAGTGACACTTATTTTATAGTGTATTTATGGTAATATTTATAATGAAAGTTGGTTGAGTAGTAACATTTAGGATTCTTTTAATGGCACGTGCATTTAAAGTGAAAGAAAATAAATTTTATTGACCATAGTTATGTAGCTTTTGTAGATTTTGGTCTTAATTTCCAAAAATTGAAAAGGAGGTTTATATTTTAATTCTTTTCCAAGGTGGAAATCATTTTGTCTTTTAAGTGATGGTTATAAAAATAATGTAGCTCATTGTAAAAATATTCAGAAAAATAGAGGCAAATATAAATAAAGTGATAATCGCTCAATTTTGCAACACCCAGAGATAACTTATCCTTACAACATATATTATTTAATCCTTAAAAATATTTTTCTACATACAGATACAAACCTGTTTATTTACAAAAATAGACTGTTACTATTTTCTTCTGTTCTCAATGTATCATGAACATTTTCCATGTTAATAAATAGACTTCCACACAATTTTTTAATATATAAGTTGAAGTTTAGTTGACATACAATGTTATATTAGTTTCAGGTGTGTAACTCAGAAATTCAACAATTCTGTACATTATACAGTGTTTACTGCCATATGTGTTCTTACCATCTGTCACCATACAAACATTATTATGATATTGTTGACAATATATATTACCTATGCTGTACTTTTCATCCCTGTGATTTACTCACTAGAAGTTTGTGCCTCTAATCCCCTTTACCTATTTCACCCATCCACCCTCACTTGTCCTTCAACACTGTTTTTGAAGTCTGAATTAGTACCATGTTATATGGAGACACCATAACATATTTTAACTTTACTATTAATAAACATGTAGGTTGCTTCCATTTTTGTTATTGCAAGAAATACATTTATATTGTCTTCATAGTCTAATAATTCTTTTAGGATGTATTCCTAGAAGTGAAATTATGAAGTGGAATTTTATTATTAAAGACGAGGAAATTTTTAGAACCTTAAAGCATTTTGCCAAATTTACTTTCAGATAAGCTCTAATATATGCTGCTCTTTTTCCCACACCTTCACTAACTCTAGGTGTTACTCTGTTCATTTTTGCCAGTCTAATGGGGGGGGGAGCTTTTATTTTTAAAACTAATCATGTTAACATCTTTGTATACTCATTGGCCATTTTTATTGCTTTTGGAAAACAGGTTGTTGTAAAAGTGCTTTCTTTAGTTTTCATGTAAAAGATGTTCCTTTTTTTTTTTTAAGATGTATTTATTTATTAATTTATTTGTCAGAGAGACTGAGAGAGAGAGGAACAGAGCACAAGCAGGGGGAGCGGCAGGCAGAGCAGGCAGAGGGAGAAGCAGGCCCCTGCTGAGCAGGGTGCCCAGTGTGGGGCTCGATTCCAGGACTGTGGGATCATGACCTGAGCCGAAGGCAGAGGCTGAACAACTGAGCCTCCCAGGCGTCCCATGTAAAAGATTTTCCAATGTTATAATCCTTGCCTATATTTTTTTGAAAATATAGATGAGTTTTATTACATCCATTTTAGAGACAATGAAACTGATAGAAGTATTCAGTTACTGATACCTAAGCAAAATATTCAGCCTTGATTCTTATTAGCAAGTTTTTACGTTACAATACCTTCGCATATTAATCTGTAGCCTGGTTGCTTGCTGTTCTCTTAAAATTATCATGGTTCAAAGACAATGTTATTTTCTAATTTTTATTTTGTTTTTTGTGGTAAAATATACATTATACATTATATAAGGTTTGCCATTTTAACCATTTTAAGTGTATAATTCAATGGCATTAATTAAATTCACAATATTATACAACCATTACTGCTATCTTTTTCCAAAACCTTTTTATCACCCCAAATAGAAACTCTGTACTCAGTAAGCAGTAACTCCCTATTCTTCCCTCCCCCCCAACCCCTGGTAACCTCTAATCTACTTTCTGTCTGTATGAATTTGCTGATTCTAGATACATGATATAAGTGGAATCATAGCAATATTCTTTTGTGTCTGCTTATTTCACTTAACGTGGTTTCAGGGTTCATCCATCATAGCATGTATCAGAACTCCATCCCTTTCTATGGCTGAATAATATTCCATCGTATGTATATATCACATTTTATTTATCTGTTTATTTGATGATGGACACATGGTGTTTCCATCTTTTGGCTGTTGTGAATAATGCTGCAGTGAACACTGGCATACAAGTATCTGTTTGAGTCTATTTTCAATTCTTTTGGGTATATATCCAGTAGTAGAATTGCTGGGCCATGGGGTAATTCTTTGTTAAGCTTTTTGAGGAACTGCCAAACTGTTTTCCACAGGGGCTACACCATTTTATATTCCCACTGGCAAAGAATGAGTATTTCAGTTTCTCTCATCCTCACCAATACTTGTTATTTTTTGAAAAACATACTGTATTTTTAAAATACAAAAACGAAACGAGTCTCTTAGTTGTAACTAAACATTGGGGATATTGATTATTGTCAAGTAATAGGAATTTATTGAAATATAAACATTGTACAAAATATGGGCAACTTATATTACTGTGTATTAGTCTTTGCCTTCTTTTTCTAATTTTGAAAAGTGTTGAGTGGATAAAACAGTGCTAACAGGTTTTGCTTCCTTGGAGAGTATCTTAGGTATGAACTCACTTTAACCTAGGTAAGCCTAACTGAAATTTCAAATCCAGCCTTGTTTTGCTAATAAATACTCTTCATTTACTGGGAACAAATGTGCATAAGCATTTTAATAGTTTGATAACTTCTGACCACAAATTCAGTGATCTATTTTAAGACCTTGTCATCTATCACTCAAGACCATTACATACATTTAAAAAATTTTTCTAGTTATTGTTTGTCCCCTAAAAGAGAGCAAAAAGTTCTGAAACCTAGTTGAGAACTTGATTAAAAATTTACTATTAAATAATCTGCCATATTAGTAGAAAAGATGTTCTTTTAAACCTAACACATTCTCCTTTTTAAAAAAAATAGGAGCAAGCATTTGATCCTTATGAAACATTATCACAGGACATTCTTTCTCCAAAATTTAATGAACATTTCAGTAAGTTGATGGCCAGACCTGCGGTGGCTCTACACTTTCAGGTAAACTTAAATTGATTTTTTTTTGTTGTGTTTTTGTTTTTGTTTTATAAAGCAACTAAAGAAATATCTCACCATCTTATTCTTCAAATATTTGTAAGTTCCAGAATCCTTTCATAAAGCACAT
Source organism: Ursus maritimus (assembly GCF_017311325.1). Lineage (NCBI taxonomy): Eukaryota > Metazoa > Chordata > Mammalia > Carnivora > Ursidae > Ursus > Ursus maritimus. Next base: position 23,929,160 of record NW_024426230.1, on the reverse strand, counting down.
AAGGAACTAATTCACCAGTCCTTCAAAATCTGTTCATTGTAAGCTTGTTTTAGATGGTCTTCTGGTTTGTGGCTCAAGTTCTTTCAGGCTGTCCTTAATGTAGAAATGTTTTATAGAATATTACACATGCTGGTTAACTGTAAGAATTTGGCACATTCTAGATCCAGGATATAGATACTAATATGTCGCGCTTTTTCAGGACCTTATTCCCTACAGAAGCTGGAACAGAAATCATAAAGAGTGGAGAATATCCTCGTGTGATACCCATATTGACTTCTCTACCATGCGTGTAATTTAGAGGACATATATTAATGGGGACTATGCAAGTTAATTGGTTCGGTAATGCAGTTAGATGAAATAAAAGGAAGTGGAGAGACAGAATTACATTTTTACCTTTTCAACACTTTTTACAATTGGCATTGATCCTTGACTATTTACTGCTATAGAAACATCCTGCGTCTAGACTAGCTCTTCTCCCCTAGCATATGAATACGGTCTTTATTGTCCTAAAACAAGCAAATAAATAAACAAAGCTTTCTTCCCTCTGGCTATTCTCCCCTTTCTTTTTTTTCATTTGTAAACCAATTATCTTCATATTACTTTTTGCCATTCTTTATCAAACTGCTACCATCTGTATTCTGATCAGGATATAACACTAAAAACTGTCCTTGAAAATGAACTTAATTGCCAACTCCAGTGGGTATTTTGATTTCATATTTATGCCTGTAGTATTTGTTCATCCCTTCCTTGTCCTTTTGGTTCCTATAATACTTTCTCCTAATTTTTATGTTCTTTAATTTCTTATTAGTCTCCATAATTGTAGATGTTCTCCAGTTTCAATTATCAGCCCCTGCTTTTCTGCCCCTCTGTACTCTCCTTGAGTGACTTTATCTGTACATGCTGCTTCAGCTGTCGCCTATATGCTAGTGACTTCCTATTTGTATTTTCAAGCCATAATACTCTTAGGAGCACTGTGTGTGTGTATATTCATTCATATAACCAGCTGCCTTTTGAATTAATTCACTTGGCTATCCCACAACATTTCAGATATAACGTGTTCACAATTGAACTTACAACCTTCTCTCTGTCTTTTTTACTTTGAATTCCTGTTGTCTTCTATTTCATTCAATAACTTGTCAACTTGGAATAAAAATTACACCTAATTTTCAAAATTTACTTCAATTAAGGAATAATTTTCTTAAGCTTAATCTTATATATTTATGTAAACTGTAAACATTACTTAAATGGGACAATGTAACTATAAGATCTTTGCATAATTATTAAGAGTACTCACAATATTTCTTGTTTCATTCCTGTTTTATTAGGAATTCTTACTGTGGGATTTGAATGTTTAAAACCCAATTATTTAACTGTTGCTCCAGGTATTTAGTGAAATTTAAAGACTTAAATAAAACCCTTTTTCATACCAAACTCACTTTTACTGTATTAACTTTAAAAAGATCCATTCATTATAAGGTGAAGAAGGTAATGCTTCATTAAAAAAACATAAAGCAAAAAACTTCTTTAGAAGCTTTAGCACACTTAAAGAATGTTAGCTTTGGAGTCAGAACTTCTGGCTTTGGGCCAGTCAATGATTGTGTTATCCTGAGCAAGTCACTTCACCTCTGAGACTTAGTTTGCTCATTTGTGACGTGATGATAATGTCTATCTCTTACGGTTTTTGTGAAAATCAAACGGGAATACACTAAGCACATTTGGCATATATTAAAATACTCATTCACTTGTTTTATTTATAGTTCTTACACTATAAATACACATTGCATTAGCACTTTAGGATACACTTTAGCAGTATTTCAGTGCCAGTTAGCAATATAGCTGATCTTCGTAGACTTAATTTTAAAGTTTCATCTTGGTTCCAGTTACAGCATTATATATAAAATATATAAAAATATCTCTGGAGTGATTCATATCACTATCTTTCATTAATCAAATGACGAAAGAAATTAATCTTTAGGAAAATAAGTTGATTCGGCATATCATGGTAACAAGTCCATTGAACAATTTATAATTTAATTTCAGTTAACAATTTATGAGAATTATGGGAGTGTTTGCCTGTGAGGATACTTTCAAGAAGCATCCTGTGAGATTCTTTCCACATACATTGCTGTTGTCTGTATTTATCAGAGGAGGAGAAATTCCAGTTTAAATAAGTCAATCTAATGACATTTAAAATCAGTATAAGTAACTTTTAAATCCCTTATAAATTTTAGAAAATAATTTATTCTACAGACGATTAGTTTTCAAAACTGGGAGATACCTACCCCTAGCTACACACTAAGATTTTTCAGGCGATATACGGGCACAGACAGCTTTAAGGGAATCAGTTTGTAGCCTGGCTGCTACCTTGTTTGTGTTTTTGTGTTCTCTTTTCCATCTTCTCTTACACGTTACTCCTTGCCATATTGAATTTCCCATTATGCATCGATCCAAGGTATAAAAACCTGCAGGGTCCCAGCCAGGGGGAACAAAAAACTTGTGCTCTTGAAGGAGAGTTCACTGAGTGCAAAGCAAAAGGGTTTTTAAAAGCAGGAGGTAGGGTAATTGTGTTAAAAATAAAAACTCTTAGTAGCTAAAATGTTATGTCATATCTAAGTATATCTTGCCATATCTAAGAATTAAGAAGTGAGATCATTTACAACGGTGAATATTAATTTTTTTAAAAGTACCTCATCATTAATTGGACATTAGAATAAAGGAGAGGGAAGGGTTGTGAAGTTCTCATACTGGGGGTAGGGTGTTAGGAGCAGTTACAGATTCTCCCAGATGCTTCCTGTGCTTCAGACTGTGACATTAACATGTATGTTTGACTTTAAGAATGAAGTTAGACTTCCTGCAGAAATTGTCGGATCTAGCTCTTTATTTTGAAATTGAAGATTGTTTTTGTCAGTGTAGTTATAGGACATATTTTTCATAAAATAAATAAGCTCAATCTGAGGTTTATTTAATCATCGTTTGGTAAAACATATTTAGATCACATCTACAATATACAGTATCCCAAAAAATTCATCCTTCATAACTACTTAAACTTAAAACATTTCAAAAGATGATGTAAAAATATACAACAGGTTACAAGCTTTCAAAATTCTTTTAGGGTGTGGGGAAGCCAAAACTTTTGAAGAAAAGTTGTATAGGACTACTGTGAAAGTTATTATTGCTGTATAAGAAATGAAGAAATGTATGTATCTATCTAATGACTTAAAGGAGGAAAAAAACCCCTTCATTTTACAGCACTTTATTTTCCATGTAGAACATGTGTTCTGTTATAGTTTTGTTTAAGTCTGTGTCTTGTATTTTTAAAAGCTATTTCTGTTAGGCATTGCTGTTATATATTCTTGAGACCAGAGATATACAGTTATGTCTTTTTGCTTTGCAGTCCATTGCTGATGGTTTTAAAGAGGCAGTTCGTTATGTCCTTCCACGCCTTATGCTGGTGCCTGTTTATCATTGTTGGCACTATTTTGAATTATTAAAGGTAAGGTGAAGCCTTCCTGAGCCAAAAGTACTTGCATTTATGAGGCTTAAGAACTAGTTTTGTTTTTTGTTGTTGTATTTTTAAGATTTTATTTATTTGAGAGAGAGAAACTGAGCATGAACAAGGGGGAGGGGCAAGAGGGAACGGGACAAGCAGACTCTTTGCTGAGCAGGGAGCCCGATGCAGGGCTCAGTCCCAGGGCCCTTGGGATCATGACCTGAGACGAAGGCAGATGTTAACTGACTGAGCCACCCAGGCGCCCCAACAACTAGTTTTTGATCTGATCATATTGTTTTTAATACTTTTTATTCATAAAAATAAAGTATCTTAAATGTCTACCTTCTTTTCCATGGAGAAAAGCCTGTATTTTTTGTCTTCATATCATTTTCAAGTGGTAGATAGAGGAAAATATGTCTTTATCTGTCATTTTATAATATAGAATTTCAAAGTACTAACATAGACTACTTTTTTCATAACTTTTTGGAGGCACACGATAACAGTGATATAACTCTTATGTAAGTAATTGATAACTTTTATATATAACGTTGATCTAAATTTCCATCTTGTTTTAACTTTCTTAATAAGAAAAGCACTTTTAAAGTTGACATTTTTTTTTTTTTTTTACCATGCAGTATATTATTCTTCCTCTCTTAGCTAGGACCCAAGCAACATATGACAAAAGATTATGGTAAAACTTGAACTCTTTTTATTTATGTATTTATTTAATAAAGATTTTATTTACTTATTTGAGAGAGAGTAAGCAAGCACAAAGAGGGGGGAGGATCAGAGGGAGAGGGACAAGCAGACTCCAAGCTGAGCAGGGAGCGTGACGAGGGGCTCTATCCCATGACCCCGAGATTATGACCATAGCCAAAATCAAGATTTGGATGCTTAACCTACTGAGCCATCTAGATGCCCCATAATTTGAGAATATCTTGCTCAGTAAAATTTTCTTCTGTAACTTTTTAAATTGCTTTTTAGAAGCTGAGCATCTTTCTGCCTGAGTATTTTGTACCTCTCCTTTAGGATACCACGTTGTTGCTTTAGACAACCTGTTCCGACTTTTTCCATTTAACCTATTAATAATAATATTAAAACCAGAATAACTCTGTATCCTGTGGGCACCTGGGCAAGAAGTTCTTCTGGTGATTTCTAATGAATAGCTGTCTCAAGAATTCTTTTTTATGAAGTCTTGTTACCCGTAATGCGTGATGCTAGCTTTTGAGCACAAATAGACGAACAACTTGATTCTGAATATCTCTATGGAAACTAATGGATCCATAAAGAACTCATAAAAATGATTGCAGGCTTCATATGAATAATACATTGGCTGCCCCAGGTGTATGTTTGGATTTCTAAAATTTTTTGGATAATGTTCGTGTCTAATTGGAAGTTCTGTCATCAGTCTTATAACTTCCTTCAAATATTTGCCAACGTTTAAAATTTCTGGTTTGACCTTATAATTGAAGCTTATTTTTTTCCTCTGTCTGGATGATTGGTTTTTTAAATCTTCAAGGTTGATCTTACAGTTGCTGTGTCTGCATCTGAGATCAGGACATTAACCATGATGGCCTGACTCATCCTGAGGCTTTAGCTACTTTGCCACCAGTTAATCACTAGATTCCATGTCCTCTTAACCATTGAAATTGGGTCTTGTAGAGTTGGTCAGCTAATTAAAATAAAGAATCAGAGTGCATTGGTGGCTCAGTCAGTAAATCAAGCAGCCACTCTTGATTTCAGCACAGGTCATGATCTTAGGGTCATGGGATCCAGCCCCATGTCGGGCTCTGCACTCGGTGGGGAGTCGCTTGAGAATCCTCCCCCCTACCTCTCCTTCTGCCCCTCCCCCACCTCACGTGTGCTCACACCCTCCCTCCCTAAAATACATAAGTCCTAAAAAATAAAGAATCATTTAAAATATTATATACATTTTATTTAAATAACCACAAAACCCCTATAGATTGACATTTATATGTACTTATGTGCTAATATGTTGACAGGGTAAAATCTTTCCTTTGAACATGCACCTTTCTTGCTTACATCACAAAAATTATATTCTGTGATTTCTGTTTCCCATTTCTTTTTAGATGGCACATGAATTCGAAGATGTTTGTATAACAATCTGAGTGCAGAAACCTAGGTTCTTAAAATTTTTCCAAATCTTTTACATTATCTGCCTTATACCTTTTTAATGGAGCTTGCCGTTAAAGTTACTTGATTGAGTTTTCATATAAATATCTTCCTTTTTTAAAAAAGATTTTATTTATTTTAAAGAGAGCAGGAACAGGTTGAGGCAGAAGGAGTGGGGAGAGAGAATCTCAAGCAAACTCCACACTGAGGGCAGAGTCCACAACAGGGCTCAAGCTCATGACCCTGAGATCATGACCTGAGCGGAATTCCAGTCGGTTGCTTAACCGACTGAGCCACCCAGGTGCCCCTCTAAATATCTTCTTTTATACTCCTATCTCTTTGACTTATATGATTGAGTAATTACATAATTACAATATAAGCACGACTTGCATAAGCATATTTGGAAACACATATTACTGGTTCTCGGTAAGCATACAGCTCAATTAGTGGGATCAGAAGGACCTAAATATTCTAGAATGTGGTCCAGTTATTAGCATTTATTGTTCTTGGGAGTCAGTCTTTATCTTATACAGTGGGAATAACCCATAGTAAGAAATGCATTTAATGTCTTGACTGTGTGTGTGTATGGATATATACACACATATACATGAAAGAAAAACTTTCATGAAATGCTGCTTACCATTTCATGCAGTGTCTGCTGTTTCTATTCTGTTCCACTTCTTTTAAAAAGTGATTGTGACCCACTAATGGATTGTGATATGCAGTTTGAAAAACACTTAAATAAGGACTAATTCTAGATACAAGCTAAAAGGATTATCACATGAGAGGATGAGAAACTACTTTCTACTCTTAAATTTGTTCTGACTGTGATACTGTTGGTTTTTTAAAACATTAATTTATTTGTAATTGTAAAATATACATAACATGAAACTTCACATCTTAGCCATTTTAAGTACGCTGTTCAGTAGTGTTAAGTATATTGTTAAGCAGCCAGTGTGACTGGCCATTTGGATTACTTCTACTTTCTGGCTATTGTAAATAATACTGCTATGGGTATACAAATATCTCCTCAACAGCCAGCTTTCAATTCTTTTGGATATATACCCAGAAATGTAATTGCTGAGTCAGATGGTAATTATATTTTCAATTTTTGAGGAAACACTGTACTGTATTCCATAGCACTATACCATTTGACATCTCCACCAACAGTGCACAAGCATTCCCGTTTCTCTACATCCTCATCAACACTTGATATTTTCTGTATTTTTGGGTTTTGATAGTAGCCATCCTGCTGGATGTGAGGTGGTATTCCATTGTGGTTTTGATTTGCATTTCTCTAATGATTAGTGATGGTGAGCATTTCTTCATATGCTTGTTAATCATGTGTGTAAGTTCCTGGGAAAAATATCTACTTAAGTTCTTTGCTATTTGAGGAGGTTATTTGTGTTTTTGTTGTTGTGTTATAGGAGTTCTTTATATATTCTGGATGTTAATACTTTATTATATGTATCAGTTGCAAATAATTTCTTCCATTTCTGTAGATTGCCTTTTGTGGTATTCTTTGACTCAAGTACTCATCCAAAAGAAATTTCATTTCATGTTAAGCTTACTTTGGGTGAGAACCATAAAAGAGAAGGCTGGACCAGTGTAACTTAAGGCTGTCACATTCCTTAGGGAATAGAAAGCACAATTCTGGAACAGTTTTAAGCCTGTTTCAATCTGAAATTTGCTTCAGTCCCATACCAAGGAAGATTTATTTGTGTACATAGCATTTAAATATTATTCACGTTTTACTTCCCAGAACCAGAATTTATGATAACCAAGATAGAAAAATAACTACATAATGAGAAATATAGCATATTACATATAGTTTACTTGAAGTTATCTTATAGTACATTTTTGGATTGTTGTTATTCATAGCAATACTTTAAAGTTCATCTTATGCGTAATTTATTTCTTTTTTTTTTTTTCAGATTTAATCCTTTTTTAAAAAGATTTATTTATTTATTTTAGAAAGAGAACCAGAGAGTGCGGAGTGGTAGGCACAGAGGGAGAAAGAAACTCAAGCAGACTCTGTGCTGAGTGCACAGAGCCCCACTAGGGGCTCGATCTCACTACTGTGAGATCACAACCTGAGCTGAAGCGAGTGTCAGGCGCTCAACCTACTGTGCCACCCAGGCGCCCCTCAAATTTAATCCTTCTGAGGTTGATCACAAAGTACTTTCATTTTCTGTTTTTTTCCTCAGATAAATTATAGATTTTTTCCTTAGGTGTATTTAATCCTTATGTAAGAGGAACAAGGAAAAAACAATTCACTTCCTGATTTGTAAGTGACTTTGTAATATACTTATTATATTCCAGCATATTCTATATGTATCCTTTTGTTGTTAAGAACATATCTGGTCTCCATTCAGAATTGAGATATTCAGGGCCAAGTAACATTATTTTTTTCTTTTCTTTTTCTTTCTTTTTTTTTTTTTTAGATTGATTTATTTATTTGAGAGTGTGTGGTGGGAGGTGGAGGGAAAGAATCCCAAGCAGACTCCCCACTGAGCGTGAGCCAGACACTGGCTTGATCTCAGGACCCTGAGCTGACACCAAGAGTCTGTTGCTTAACCAACCAAGCCATCCAGGTGCCCCTCAAGTAATATTCTTTAATTCTTTGGTCATTCCTTGGAAATTTAGTCATGGAAGGAATAAAAATTCTCCTATCAAGAGAACCTAATCCTTCTTAATTTAAAGCTTAACAGGAAGACCTATTAGTAATAATTCTAATGAGGTTCATTGGGAAAGATAAGCCAATATTTCAATATGAGGTGATTGAGTTTCTTTAGGTAATACTTTCACCTTTTACTTTGAAACACAGAGACAAGTTACAAAAATAGTATAGTGTGCTGCCTTCACCTGGATTCACTAATTATTTAAGATTATGTAACATTTGCTTTGTCACTGTCTTTGTGTTCCTGTGTATGAGTATAACATAAAAGCTTGAGTTGGTTAAGCTCAGGTTGTGATCTCATGGGTCATGGGATTGAGCCCTTGAGTTGGGCTCCATGATCAGCGGGGAGTCTGCTTGGCATTCTCTCTCTCCCTCTCCCGCTGCCTCTCCCCCTGCGCTCTCTAAATCTTAAAGAAAAAAAAAAAAAAAGCTTGAGATAATCTCTATTGAAATGAATGTTCTGACTATTGAAAAAGAGTACAAGAAATATTTTGCTACATAATAAATACTCTTTCAGTGCTGACACATCATTCAAGGATGTCCTAAGGAATAATAATGCATTTTTTAAAAAACACATAAAGAAAAGTGATCAGTTTTAATGAGTTGAATTTCCCAACAAATTACTAAAACACTATTTTTATGAAAATGTAGAGAGAACTTTATTACAACAAAAGAATTGACTACATGTATCATTTCACATCAAGACTACACTCCCAGTATAACGAATTAGAGACAAAGTTATAATTTATTATAATTTACCTTTAGGCACACAGATATCCACAGTAGATACAGCATTTTATAGGAATTCAAGAGAAGCATATTAAGTATTTCAAGAAGTCTCATAGAGTTAAGAAGTGTAAAATCTTGGGCAGGATATACTTATAGACACCTAAGGAGAATATTGATTATCAGGTAAGCAAGGAATATATTCTTCAGTCAAGTTCGTAAGATATGGCACCTAATGAAATATCTCTTCCACTTTATTGCTTAGTTTAGGTGTTATTGAAAGGGCATTTATTCTCTTTTGCCTCTTTTCTAAAGCACACCAAGTTCATTTTATTTCTTAAAATGTTTAATTATCCAGTTTGTTTTAACATTGAAGGGGTCCCCTTCAACTCCTGGTCACCAGATTTAGGCATAGACCAGTATTTTGTGTAGTAGTGTCTGGTGTCGTTGTAGAGACACAGTGTAGTGTGTGGCAAAAAAAACATGGACCATGAAGTCAGAATTTCTGGGTTTGAATACAGACTCCACTGTTCATCTTGGGTGAATTACCTAACCTCTATGTGCTTTGGTTTCTTCATCTGTAATCTGTATAATAACAGTATCTGTCTTACAGAGTTGTAACTAAGATTAAATAAGGTAACGCGTAAAAGAATACAGAGTAAAAACTCAATAAATGTTTATTGTTAATTGTCTAAACACTTAACAAAATTACGAATATTTATACAGCAGTCGTTCATTCTGATTACCTTTGGGTACCTACCATGCAGGTACTGTACTAAAAAGGAATAAAACCGATGCCAGGCTTTAAGGAGGTCATGGCTTAGTGAAGAAGATGAATATTAAATAATTGCAACGAGTAAATGTAGTAAGTGTCTAAGAAGTAGTACTAATGAAATCACTGAGGCAGGAGTAACTAACCCCATCTAGGGAAGTAAGAAAAAAATTAATATGGGTGTTGGGTATATAGGGTTTATCCTGCTGTTCTGGTGTGTGTATATGTATATCTTATTTACTTTTGGGAGCAATGAAAGACAAATGCTGAGGAACTATTGCGGATTAAAGAGACAATAAATCACAGTATATGTAAATCAGATCATTATGTTGTGCACTGTAAACTTATGTAGTGCCGTATGTCAGTTACATCTTAATAAAACTGGAAAAAAGGGCCAGTGAAAACATGACTGTACCCTGTATTGGCAGGAAAATTACTCTAAAGGACACGATTGGGACATTTGACAAAATTGGATATGCACAAAACTAGGTAATAGAACTCCATCAGTGTTAAGTCTCTTGCAGTTGATCTCTATACCATAAAAGAGTATCCTTGCTCTAAGATGCACTGCTAACATGTTAAAGTAGTGAAGGGGAATGATACTATTTGAGAGTAATTTGTGTGTCACTTGAGTTTTCCTCATATTCCAAAAATAATCTCAAAACTATTTAGCAGTGGTTCTCTCCTTCCTCAGCAAAGGAACTGGAAGGGGGGGATAGCATCGCAAACTACTCTCAAATAGGGGAGAAAATGGTGCACGTATGTAGCAAAATGTTTAGAGCTGGTGACTTGTAGTATACAAGAATTATTTGTGTTTACGTAACTTTTGTATAAATTTGCTATTATTTCAAAAGAAAAAAAAATGTAAGGGGGGAGAAAAGGGAAGAATTTCCTAGAGAGGAGGCGTTTGAACTGTCATAGAGGCTAATTCACCAGGTGGATAAGGAGGGACCGAAGCAGGTATGTAGAAAGCCATAGGGATGTGAAAGAGCATGGCTTATTTGCAAGCAGTTCAGCATGGTAATTTCTGAGCCTGACTGGCTCAGTCAGAACATGCAATTCTTGATCTCGGGGTGGTGAGATTGAGCTCCATGTTGGGTGTACAGATTACTAAAAAATAAATAAACTTAAAAAAAAAAAGTAATGGACCTAGAACTCAAACAGCACTTATTTATTCAGTTCCTTGCTGAGGAAAGGGGATCATTGCTGAATGGTGTTCAGACTGTCTTGGAATATCAGAAAAATTTATCACAAAATTTCTAGTAAAGTAGTAGTCTAAAATCATAAAATAGATTTACATTTTTAACAATTTTCAGAAGGAAAAGAATTTTCAGAAGAAGTGATTATAAGTTTCCCTATTCTTGGATAAATGTATTTTTGTATCTATATAACCTATTATATAATATCTATATAAGTCTCCGCTTTGACTTCTGTCACATTGAAACATTGGAGCATCATCCAGTCTGAATTATCATAAGGTAAATTTTCTTCCACTTTGAGAGTGAGATACAAGAGAAATTTTTGGATAAATCCAGTAGAGCCAGAGTTGTTAGAATTAATAATATAATTTATAAGCCTTATTTCTAAGGGTTAATGAGATAGAATATTAACTTTTATGGTTTCTTGATATTTACTACAATGGTTGAATTTTATGTTGTAAAAAATATCAGTTGAATCTCACAGATGCTGTTTGCAGAAAAGTTTATGATAGATTGGGTTGCTAAAGTTAACATACTTGATTTAATGTGTAACAAAGATATACAAGCTTTTAGGCATTTCTGAAACTTAAGAACTTAATCACTAGAGAATATGAAATAATTCGTGTTTTTAATCTCATTTATAGTTATTAACAAAAGCAACTTGTAAGCTTCATGTTTTGCGTATTTTAAACTATTTTTATGTATCTGGAAATTGTCCAGATGGTTTTTGCAGTTGCTTTTTTTCCTGATTGCTATGGCAGTAGTGCTTTATATCTGTATTATATTTACATATGTAGAAAGAGAGTTGGTTTTGAGAGATCAGGTATACATAATTAAATAAAATTATAACTGATTTTATTAAGTATATTTAAAATTCATTTAGAGTTTATAATAGTTGTTGCTGTTTCGTCTAACTACAAGAAAGGGAAAGAATTGAGCAATGCAGGTTTAATTTTTGTGTGTTCTCCTTAGCAATTGAAAGCATGTAGTGAAGAGCAGGAAGACAGAGAATGTTTGAACCAAGCTATTACCGCTCTTATGAATCTCCAAGGTAGTATGGACCGGATTTACAAGCAGTATTCACCTAGACGCCGACCTGGGTAATTCCAAACTGTTGAAAATATGAGTGCTTCTGCATATTTCATTTATATCTGATGCCTCATTTTCTAAAGAAGTGTTATTTGTAGTGATACTTGCATTATTGAAAGTTGTACTTTTGTTTTACATTTTTCTTTTGGTCTTTAGTTTTGGAAAATTGGCATTGTCATATTAAGATAGATTTAATAAAATTTTAAAAGATAAATCTAATAATTATATGTTATGTAAGAAATTTAGGATTCTTTGTAATTTTAGTTCGTATGGCATTTGGAATGAAATTGAGTTTCTCTAGTACTTCTTTTTCACAATAATGAAATTGAGGCATGTATGCTGTGTGCAAAATTTAGTGTTTGGTTATTAAATACTTTTATCACTTGATTTGAGGTAGTTTACAGTTAAAGAAATATGGGTTGCTTAGCCATTGAAAAAGCTAAATTTATCTTGATTTTTTTTTTCTTTTAGCGATCCTGTTTGCCCTTTTTATAATCGTCAATTAAGAAGCAAGCATCTGGCTATTAAAAAAATGAATGAAATTCAGAAAAACATAGACGGATGGGAAGGCAAAGATATTGGACAGTGTTGTAATGAATTCATTATGGAAGGCCCATTGACACGAATTGGTGCTAAACATGAACGACATATTTTTCTCTTCGATGGCTTAATGATTAGCTGTAAACCCAATCATAGTCAGTCACGCCTTCCAGGTTATAGTAGTGCAGAATACAGATTAAAAGAGAAATTTGTCATGAGGAAAATACAAATATGTGATAAAGAAGATACTTGTGAGTGCAAACATGCTTTTGAGTTGGTATCCAAAGATGAAAACAGCATAATATTTGCTGCTAAGTCTGCCGAAGAGAAAAACAATTGGATGGCCGCGCTTATTTCTCTTCACTATCGTAGTACACTAGATCGAATGCTAGATTCAGTGTTATTGAAAGAAGAAAATGAGCAACCACTGAGATTACCAAGTCCTGAAGTGTATCGTTTTGTGGTAAAAGACTCTGAGGAAAACATTGTTTTTGAAGACAACCTGCAAAGTAGAAGTGGAATCCCCATTATTAAAGGAGGAACTGTAGTGAAATTAATTGAAAGGTTAACATATCATATGTATGCAGGTATGTGAAACTCATTACAAGTTTTTACCTACCTAGGGCTGAGAATCTAAAGATTTTCAGGGATGTTCAAAAATGCCTGAGGCATGGAAAAAATGGATTGCCTCTGAAATATAAAAAGAATTCGACAAAATCAAAAGGAATAAATAACTAATTAAATATCCCTAAGATATAATATTGTTGACTTCATTAATTATTAAATATTCATAAAAATTTTATGAATCTTGAATCGGAAAACAATCCTCATTTGTCAAGAAATATCGTGATTGACAGGAAGACCATGGCGGGAGAAACCAGAAAAAAGAAAAAGGAAGGAAGGCCTCCAAAATATGCTACTTTGAATTAATGAAACTGAATAAATTAAACATACAACCTGTTTTATACTCTATCTTTTCAGATCCCAATTTTGTTCGTACTTTTCTTACTACATACCGTTCATTTTGTAAACCACAGGAATTGCTAAGCTTACTGATTGAACGGTAAGAAAACTATTTATTTTACTTACATTAACATTTTGTACAAAGTTAACAATTTGTTCCTTGCAAAGTGGTGAGTACCTAGTATGTACTCAACCTGCTTTTGAACATAATTTATTTGGCATTAAATTAATGTATTACTATTCTCTTCAAACAATGTGCTCGTTAAAATCTCTGTTTATAATGGAGGTCTCTTCAGATCTTAGCAATATTTATAGTGTTAATCAGAAAGACCCAATTTTGAGTATGTATTTTAATGATTTTTTTGTGCAATAGGACAATACTTCCTTAAAAGAGACTTTTTAACTGTCACTTTTAATTAATTAATTAATTAATTTTAAAGATTTTATTTACTTATTTGAGAAAGAGAGCACAAGCAGGGGGAGAGGGAGAAGCAGGCTCCCCTCTGAGCAGGGAGCCTGACATGGGGCTCAATCGCAGGACCCCGGGATCATGCATGACCCGAGCTGAAGGCAGACACTTAACCACCTGAGCCACCAGGCACCCAGTATGTAACACTTTAAAGGGAAGTTTATCAGTAATTGCACTTTTCACATAAATGATAGGAAAGAAGGTTGCTTAATTAAAATAATTTTTCTGTTGTATTTGAAATCCTTTTCATTTGTGTATGAACAACAAAAAATTTCTCTCACTTTGCTTCTTTTCTTCTTAGATTTGAAATTCCAGAGCCAGAACCTACTGAAGCAGATAAATTGGCCGTAGAGAAAGGCGAACAGCCAATCAGTGCAGACCTTAAAAGGTTTCGCAAGGAATATGTCCAACCAGTACAACTTAGGTTTGGCCTGAATGTTATATTTTTTTGTGTTCCATTCTATTTTCATTATATAGTTAGCACTTATAAGTTCTTATCTCTTAATCCAGATGGAGGTATTGTTAGACTTCATAGTAAACTTCCAAAGTTCTATGTGAAGTTACTCTTAAATACCCTGAAGAAATTTAATTATTAAAATATATTGTGTTGTTTGCATCAGATACGTCTGGCATGTGATATATTGTGCTTACAGACCAGGATACCTATTAAGTAAAAATTGTAAAATTTTAACATTGCCCCTCCCTCCCCCTTTGTGATCATTTAGTAATCTGGGCTTTTTCATAGTTTATAATATTAATGGAATTTTTAGCTCTTNNNCTACTATTCTCTCACAAAATATATAGACATTTATTCATTCATCTAAAAAATCAGTAATTTCTAAAAATGTGTTTGATAATAGCAGCTGCTAGTTGTTAGGTACTTACTGTATGCCTAAGTGTTTTATCATTTTTATTTCATCCTGACAGCAGTTACTACTTTGTATATGAGGAAATTGAAACTTAGCAAGATAAAGTAATTCGAGATAGTCATACAGAGTGAGCAGCAGGACAGGATTCAAACCCGTATCCAGACAGTCTGACTTCCTAAGTCAGTGGGTTTTTTTCCTTAACCACGGAGCATTGAAAATTGGAGGCTCCTTTGATTAGTCTTCTTTACAGTCCCTAATTGTACATGATCTAAAAATTTTTTTCTTTGTAAATATGAAGGTGCCTTGATTATTGTTAACTAATAAATCGCAACTTTGGAACTGAGCATGTTATTTATTTTCCAGGATAATTGCCACAAATAAATGCAGTTTTAGTGGAATGATAGATAGATCCCAGCTATATGTCTCTCAGCCAAAACTTTTTTTTTTTTTTAAGATTTTATTTATTTATTTGACAGAGATAGAGACAGCCAGTGAGAGAGGGAACACAAGCAGGGGGAGTGGGAGAGGAAGAAGCAGGCTCCCAGCAGAGAAGCCTGATGTGGGGCTCGATCCCATAACGCCGGGATCACGCCCTGAGCCGAAGGCAGACGCTCAACCGCTGTGCCACCCAGGCGCCCCTCTCAGCCAAAACTTTTAACATGTCATTCTTTGTATAAGAAGATGATATTTTTAAAAAATTTTTAATTAAAAAAAAGATCTTATTTATTCATCAGCAATAAAGGAGTAATTTTTTGTACTAGCTACAGTGCATTTGTACTCCCCCACACTCAGATTAAACTTTTTTTTTTAAGATTTATTTATTTTAGAGAGAGAGTGCACACACATGTGGGGGAAGATGTAGAGGGAGAGGGAGAGAAGCAGACTCTGCACTGAGTGTGGAGCCCAACACTGGCTCGATCCCATGACCCTGAGATCATGACCTGAGCTGATATCAAGAGTCCAGCGCTCAACTGACAGAGCCACCCAGGCGCCCCAAAAGTATAATTTTAACAAAAAATTGATCTGAAGACCTGTTTCACATCATTGAAGCGCTTAGGTTTTACTTAAATACAAATTAGAGATTCTGAGTGTTATATTGGCCCTTGTATATAAAGTTGTTACCATGGTATTAGAGAAGTGAGAGAAGTATAATTGAATGCTTAGGTTTCACTAAAATGTGTTTCTTTACATTTTTTCAGGATCTTAAATGTGTTTCGGCACTGGGTTGAACACCATTTTTATGACTTTGAAAGGGATTTGGAATTGCTTGAAAGACTAGAATCCTTCATTTCAAGTGTAAGAGGTATATTATTTAAAGGTTGATTGAATCTTATGTTGCATATGAGTTTATTTTTAAATTTGCATAACTTTTAAGAAGCTAAACTGTTTTTTATTCTTAAATAGCTAAAATAACATTTGGTATGGTTTATAGACTCTAAGGAGCTCACATATGTTAGAACCACGTGAAGTCTTAGAACCTTGCCTCTTCAAGTTTGTTAGGAGAATCTTTTTTAAAAAGAAGTCATAAGTCTTCTTCAATAAACTTAATACATTTAAAATTTTATCTCAAGGTTGCCATTCTTTCAACTCATTAAATACAGGTGCAATAGTATCTGTTTTCTTATTCTCCTTAATCTTATTCTTTAGTTTTGAATGATTAACAGCTTTTAAATATAATATTTACTTCAGGGCGCCTGGGTGACTCTTTCGGTTAAGAATCCGACTCTTGATTTTGGCTCAGGTCATGATCTCAGGGTCGTAAGATCCGGCCGGCATCAGACCGGGGCTCAGCTCAGCACAGAGTCTGCTTGAGATTCTGTCTCTCCCTTTCCCTCTGCCCCTCCCCTTACTCAGGCTCCCTCTCTCTCTGTCTCTCTAAAATAAATAAATAAAATCTTTAAAAATAGTATTTACTTCTCCAGCAAAAGTTTTTGGTATATTTTTACCACCTGAAAGATGGGAGTTTCCTACCTAAAATTTTAGCGCACAGCCCATGAAATGAAACTCTAGGCCATGAACATTTAAACAAATGTATATTATTGAGTCAAGAGCATTTATCTGACAGTATAAGACATTAATTAAGAATACTTTAAGCCTAGCTTATCTCATGTCCAACTTGTCTTAAGGGGAATTTTACTTAAAATAGAGAATGTGATTCATTTGCTTCAACCTTGAGATGTTTAAGATACATTTTTATCATGTTTGCCTTGAAATTGTTTATGGTACCAAATTAGTTTTTTACATTATATTCTTGATGAAGATGCTAGACTATTTATGATCTAAGAAACTTCTTAAATATACATACGTATTAGGATAAAGGAAGTAAATGGTAATGTTAATGTCTAAAGGTCTTTCTTAAATAAGTTATACCGCAGCATAACCAAATAGTTGATGAAGGAAAGTTTCTTTTTTTTTTTTTTTTTTAGACTTATTTATTTTAGAGAGAGAGCAAGTGAGCAAGGGCGGGGGTAGGGGCAGAGAGAGAGAGAGAGAGAGTATCCTGAATCAGACTCCCCACTGAGCACAGAGCCCTATGTGAGTCTCAAGCCCAGGACCCTGAGATCATGACCTGTGCGGAAATCGAGAGTTGACTGCTTAACTGACTGAGCCACCCAGGCACCCTGAGGGAAAGTTTCTTTTTATAAATGTATTTTAACTAATAAATGAAGAAGGAATGGTAGAATATTACTATTTTTTAACTCCTTAGTAATATTACAAAGAAATAACTGGACATTATATGCCTACTCTTGGAAATATTCTTGCAGGTGTTCATGTAAAAAAATTGATCCTGAATCAGATCACGTCTGTATGTGTCTGATTTACAGAAAAAAAGGGGGACAGAGAAACAATGCAAGTGACACCCCAGGGACAAAATTGGAAAAATTCAGATTTGGGAAATACCACAAGGCAAATGATTCCGTTTTAACAAGTAAATTGCAAGCAAAAATAAGAGAGAAAAGGAGAGCCTATAGGTTAAAGGAGACTTGAGACATTGACTGAGTGCAATTTGTAAAACTTTCTCAGACCCTATCTCAAACAGACCAACTCTTAGAAAACATTTGTGAGAGAACCAGGGAAATCTGAGTACTAATTAGATATTTGATGATTTTAAGAAGTTATTATCATTTTTACATATGATAATGGTATTGTCATTTTAAAAAGTCTTCAATTTTTAGTTACATACTTAAATACAAATGAAATAATATGACATTTGTTTCAAGTTTATTTGTTTAAGTATTCTGTACACCCAGCGTAGGGCTGAAACTCACAACTCCAAGATCAAGAGTCGCATGCTCTTCTGACTGAGCCAGCCAACCACCCCTCTTATATTTCTTTCAAAATAACATAGGGAGTGGAAGGAGGGCATGAGTGGGGTTAGGTGAAACAAAAATTGGCCATAAGTTGGTATTTGTTGAAGCTGGGTAAAGATTAAAGATTATATGAAGATTTGCAGTTACGTCTGTCAAGTAAAAGGTATTTTTGTTTGTGTTCTTTTCTAGGGAAAGCTATGAAGAAGTGGGTAGAGTCAATTGCTAAGATCATCAAGAGAAAGAAACAAGCTCAGGCAAATGGAATAAGCCATAATATTACCTTTGAAAGTCCACCTCCAGCAATTGAATGGCATATCAGCAGACCAGGACAGTTTGAAACATTTGATCTCATGACCCTTCATCCAATAGAAATTGCACGTCAGCTGACGCTTTTGGAATCTGATCTCTACAGGTAGATAATGAATGTTTATTTGCTGCTCTGTTTTCAAGAATTTTAAACATAGAACATTTTGCAAATTGTTCATGAATGCTTCAAAGTGCCTCATTTATTCTTGTGGGCTTGGAGGAAAAGCTCATAGCACAGTTTTTTACTACAATCTGTTCTACAGGTAAAAGTTTTATACTGCTATTTAGGCCTAACTTAGGTACTGGCAGTCCTTCACAAGATGAGTGGTAGACACTAACGCCACTTTTGAGGCAATCACCCAGCTCTTCCTCTTAACACTTTCTCAGATTGTTTTAGAGCTGGATGGTAGGCTCTTGAAGGCAGCTGAGTAAATAGAATGTTGTGTGAGACAAGCTTTCTTCTTCTTTTTTTCCCCCCCAGATTCTACATAATCAGAAATTTAATTTGGAGCTTGACTGGGTTAGGTTTGCTAGGCAAATGAATAACAAAATTCTTAGAAAAATGAAGATTTCTTATTTTTTTAAAGGAGTCTTAAATTTTTTACTTCAGCTATTTGAAGTCAAGATGACTTTAAAGAAAAGTTATTTCTGAAGTAGTATGATGATGAACCATACTTAAAACTTCTGAACCATTTTCTTTCATTTATGAGGTTCATTAGAAATGTGCTTGGCTCTTTACTTTTATTATCTGTATCCCATCATCTGTCTTTACATGTAAAACACTTCCTGCCATTACCCTATACCCATGCAGATCACCCATTCACAACCTAACCTTTATAGTTTCATGGTTTCATCACTTGCAATGTCATTCTCCACTCCAGATCAGATACCTCTCATGGTCATATTGCAGATCTTCTTAGCACTCCAAATCATTATTTCAAAATTACTAATTCAAGCATCTCATTTCTTTCTAACTGCAGTCTTCCTTTCAGCTTGCTTTATCAGCTTCATCCTCTGTCATCTTTTTTTTAAACCACTGTCCTTTCCCAGTGCATTAGCCCCATTCTGTCTCCTCCTTCCTAATTTAAGCTTTCTTCTTTCATTTACAACCCAGGCTCTTATGAAGAGTACAGGCCTTGCAGGTAACAGCCCCCTCTCCCTACCCAGTCAAAAAATGACCTGCCACCACTACCATTCTATCAAAAACTTCTCTGCATTCGGGAACCCCTTCTAAAGTACAAATACCAAGAAGTTATCTTGATTGGTGGCCAATTTTTTTTAAAGGGAAAAGCAAGAATATACAAAGTTTAGTGCTAATGGAGAATGTAGGAAGGCAGCAGACATAAAAAAAAAACCCAAAAACTTGCCCTTCTTTAGAATTGGGCCTCTGGTTTGCCTTGGCTGTGCTATTCAGAATTTAGCACACATGTCAGCAGTTGTGAACATCTAATTCAGAATGTCATGTTGTATTTTAAGTATTTTGGAGTTCAGGTTGTTTTTGTTGATATTGTGGGATTTGTGAAAGGTAGGAATGAAGGGACTTGCTACTTGAGAAAAA
Organism: Ursus maritimus; assembly: GCF_017311325.1. NCBI lineage: Eukaryota > Metazoa > Chordata > Mammalia > Carnivora > Ursidae > Ursus > Ursus maritimus. Next base: position 23,909,055 of record NW_024426230.1, on the reverse strand, counting down.
AAGGAAATAGTACTGAATCACGTTTTTCCTCATTGAGTGACTGTTACAGTAGTGGACATTAGAAAGAAAAACACTTAGCTCAAAGTGGACCTGCTTTCAGAACATGGAAAATACCTTTGTTAAGTGATATGTGTATTATAAAAGAAGAGGAACATAGGTAAAACACTGACACTGTTTGTAAACTAAATTTCTGGTGAAACTATAGAACCACCTAAGAAAACTTATTTTAAAAACTGTTAGCAAGTACCCATTTGTATTCAAATCTACTGATTAAAAACTTTTTTTTAAATGAATAGCCACGTCCATAGGACACTGGTCAATTTTTAAAATTATGTAATCCTGGCTCGCTATATACAATACTGCTCTTCTGTTTAATTTCTTACTGAATAATTTAGGTATTTAAAAAAATGTAGAAAATTATATAATGAGGGCCCATGAACAGCAAAAGCCTTACAAATGTAATTGAAATCCTTCGACTGATTCTTACCAGTTCTGTTCTTCTTTCTCCCAATAACCCCTGTCCTGTATTTGGTGCTTATTATTCCTATGTATCCCTTTATAATTTATATGCATACACATATTGATAATATGTAACATTGTTTTGCAGATTTTAAAACAGTTTATACTTATGTATCATTCTGCAACACGTTTTGCACTTAAATTGTTTCTGGCATTTGTTCAAGTTGATCAATATAGCTCTAGTTTGCTTATTTTAATTACTGTGTGTTCCATTATATGAATACTCCATAGTGTATCCAGCCTCTAGGTTGTGATTTTTCAGTCTTGCAAATAATGACTGCTTCACTGAGTATTCTTATAAATGTTTTCTTATAATCTGGTGTTTCTGGAGTGCATATCTAGATAGATTTGTGGGGTGATCCAGTATGTGTATCTTCAGTATTATGAGATACTGCTAAATTGCTTTACAGAGCAGTTGTTTCAGTTGTTACTTGCACATCAATGTTGGCGAGATCCTGCCCATCTTTACCCATTTGGTGTTATTAGACTTTTGTTAGTCTGGCAGGAGTAAAATGGGATTTTGTTGTGGCTTAATGTTCTTCTCCCTGAATGTGACTATTTGGGTCCAGACCTCTGTGATTTAAACCTGTTCATGTGTTTGTCCATTTATCTTTTGGGTTGTCTTTATCTTACTGTTAGAAGATCTTTAAATAATTTTGATACTAATCATTTGTAGGTTAAGTTCCATGATTTTTGATTCCACAGGAAAGTCCAACCTTCTGAACTAGTAGGGAGTGTATGGACGAAAGAAGATAAAGAAATAAATTCTCCAAATTTATTAAAAATGATTCGCCATACCACAAACCTCACCTTATGGTTTGAAAAGTAAGTGTTTACTTATTCTGTCTTATTACTTCTTAATAATCATAATATTAAGTCATCCGTAAGCTTAAATTCTCATTAAAAATACATTTCTTCTTTTCTACGTGAGGTGAGGAAGTTGCTTTTTAAACCATAATTTGTTTTGTTTTGTTTAGGTGCATTGTGGAAGCAGAAAATTTTGAGGAACGGGTGGCAATACTAAGCAGAATTATAGAAATTCTGCAAGTTTTTCAAGATTTGAATAACTTCAATGGTGTATTGGAGATAGTCAGTGCAGTAAATTCAGTGTCGGTATACAGACTAGACCATACTTTTGAGGTAAGTTTTAGGCTTAAATATTTCATCTTTTGGGGGGGGAGATACAATTGATGGTAAAAGAAATTGCTTCTACCACTGATCTTTTTCAGTAAATCCTTTACAAATCATCTTATTCCCTTAAATAATCAGTATACACTAGTATGCCTAGGACTCATCAAAGAATATGGGACTTGTGACTCTGTTTAGTATGTTTACTTCAATGTTATGAAGTTTCAATTGGATTTTTCCAATGGCACACTGATCGTTTCAAATAAGTGACATTTTAGATATACAAATTAATCACCATATAGTCAAAGAAGGAGTAACATGGAGAAAGTCTTTCTAAAATTGAAAATTTTTAATTATACACTAGCATATGTTTAGTGTTTGTTATAGAAAATTCAAAAGATACAGAAAGTATATGTTAAAATTAAAATACACCTACTCTTGTGCCCAGAGATAAAAGTGCCAGACTTTAAAGTTAATGTACGAAGATGTCGTTTCTGCAGTATTAATTGTAGTAGCAGAAAACAGAAAGCAGAAACAACATGTGTGTCCTTGGATAGAATGACTGAATATGTTGTTCTACACCTGTAGTGTAGAATATTGTTCAGCTATAGAAAAAAAGTGAATAGGATCTATGTGTATTGTCTTAAAAATAGTATTTGTGATATTTTAGGGGAAAAGCCATAAAAAAACTTAAGAATAATGAATATAATATGATTTCTTTTTTAAATAACATAAAAACAGAACAGACCCTTAACATGTTAGTGGAATTGCATGAGCATTGAGAAGAGTGTGGAAAGATACATACTCTTTTCATAACATTGGTTCTTTCAGTGGGTTATGATTAGAAGGGAGTGGGGAGCAAATTGCTTTCATGTATGTGTTTTTCTATTCAAGTGTTTGCATTTTATTGATTTGTATGAACTTTTTATATATGAAGGACATTAACAGTTGAATATTGCCAAATATTAATCTATTTAATAGGTTAATGATTTTAATTCTGATTTTGAAAACTCTAAAATAGCATATTTGAGAGATTAAGTTTTAGTTTCTTAAAATATTGGGTACAGAACAATATTTATGAAATATGTATAAGGCAAAAAGAATAAAAATACAAAGAACACCTGTATACATGGTATCCAGTTTAAAGACTCCTCCAATTCCATCTCCATCCTTACCCCTTCAGCTGCCATTCTGAATTTTGTGCTTATTATTCTACTTTTTTCTATAGTTTTACTTACTTGTATTTCTAAACAATGTATTATTTCATTTTGCACATTTCTTAATTATATATGAATATAATTCTCCAAAGACTTTTTACGTTTATCATTATCTTCCTAAAATTCATCCAGGTTGCTTCTTACTGCTATAGTTCATTCTTTTTCTTAGCTGTACCATATTATAAGAATAAACTTACCAAAATTTGTTTATTTATTTACTAGTTAATGGCCATTTGGACTGTTTCCAGTGTGGGGCTATTATCAGTAATAGCACCATGAACATTTTCTACATATATCCTGGTGCACAAATTTCTCTAAGTTATTTACCTAGAAGTAGAATTACTAGATAATAGCATATGGCTAGCTTTAGCTTTACTAGATGATGCCAGATTGTTTTCCCAAATAGTTGTACCAGTTTATACTTCCACCAGAAATGTATGAGTTCTAGTTATGTTACATTCTCACCAGTACTTGATATTGTCAGTTCTTTTCATTTTCCAGTCTTGTAGTTTTGGTTTATAAACCCGATTTCTAATGAGTATGAACCTCTTTTTAAATGTTTATTGGTTCTTTGTATTTCTTCTTATGGAAATTTTTTGTCTTTTTAATTGTTGAATTTTCTTACAAATCTATGTGCGTTCTCTGGATTTTAATCCTTTGCCAGTTATGTGTATTGTAAATGTCTCTTCCTAGATTGAAGCTTCTCTTTTCACCTTTTTTTTCTGTCTTTTGATGGACAAGAGTTCTTGATGTAGTCAAATTTATTTATTTAGTCTTGTTATTTATGCTGTTTGGTGTCTTGTTTACCCGATCTTTCTCTATTATCTTAATGTTTTGTTTTTTACGTTCTGTCCTTAATCCAGCTAGATATAAGTTTTGAGTATGGGGTGAGGTTGGAGTCTAATTTCATGTTTTGTTCCATATAGTTAGCCAGTTGCTTCCATGCATTTATTGAAAGTTTGATAGGAATTGCATTGGTTCTATAAATTGCATAGTTTCCGTTGGTAAAGAACTGACAATTTTACAGTGAGTCTTCCAAACCATGAACATGTATATCTTTACCTTCATTTATTCACTTAATAAAGTTTTATGGTTTTCTTAATGATGATCTCATACCTCTTTTGTTAGATTTATATTAGCATATTTTTTTAAGATCTTGTTTTATTTATTGCTGATATCTCGAAATGCAGTTGATTTTTGCCTATTGGTTTTATATCCAGCAACATTTCTAAATTCTTTCATTAACACTCCATATGTAGATATATTTGGTATTTTCACAGACAATTATATCGTTTGTGAATATTGACAGTTTTTCTTTCATTTTCTTTATTTTTCTTGTTCATGCTAGTTAGGACTTCTGTAGAGTACTGAATGAAAGTTAGGATGTAATCACCTTTGCTTTTTCCTTAAATTAAAGGAAATGCATCGACAGTTTTCCATCAAGTGCAATGTTTGCTGTGGATTAGTGTGTGTGTGTGTGTGTGTGTGTGTGTGTGTGTATACTTAATGAGGTTAAAAAGAATTATTTGTAACAAAAATGTAATAATGAAATATAAAAGAAATGACTCTGCTTATTTGGTTTACTAAATTTTTGTTCAATTTTTCTCTCCTTCCTACAGCCTTCTCCTCCTTACCAAAACCTTGCCCTTAGCCTCAAAAGACCGTACAGTGGAAAAATATTTGAATGCTTTAGGATTATATTTCTCTCTTATAGCTATAATTTGAAACTCTGGCTAGTCTGAATTATAAATAATAAGATCCTGAGGAAGAATTTTTTATTGCTTAATGCTCTAATTTATATTAGAAAATAAGTTTTTAAGTTTTGTATTTATAGATAAATCATTTCAGGCAAGTGCAGAAAGGAATACTACTCATCTTTAATTTAAAAAATTATTTTTCAGATATTTGCAAAATTTTATAAAATTCCAAGCTCTGTGTTCATAAAATATGATTGAATTGTAAAAACAAATTATACTCAATTTATATATTTTAAAGGCATTGCAGGAAAGAAAAAGGAGAATTTTGGATGAAGCTGTGGAGTTAAGTCAAGATCACTTTAAAAAATACCTAGTAAAACTGAAGTCAATCAATCCACCTTGTGTGCCTTTTTTTGGTAAGTTACTGAATATAGATTTATATTTATATTTTGAGGTAGTTTATTGTAGCAAAGAGACCAGCCTTTAAAGGCAGATTGTCCTGATTTTTATTTCTAAGCATATCTACTTTTATTAGCTGTTTATATTGATAAATAAAACCTTAAAGTCTCTGTTTCCTTATCTTTAAAATAGAGGTTTATGATAATTATCTCATAGAGTTGTTGTAAGGAGCTCTGTGGGGTCTTTCTATATGACTACTGATTCTATTCACGAGGGCTCCACCCTCAGGGTGTAAGCACCTCCCAAAGGTCCCATCTCCTAATACTATCACATTGGGCATTAAGATTTCAACATAGGAATTTTGAACAAACATGCATGCCTGTGTACACACACACACACACACACACACACCCCCACTGGTTGTGCTAACCAAAAATGTCTCCAGACAATCCCAAATATTTCCGAGGGGACAAACTTGCCCCCAGTTGAGAGACACTGATTTAAATGAATCCATAATTATGTATGAAAAAGGAGCTAAAAACTTTCTTACTGTCCCAGAATGAGGAATAATTCTTTTTCTGTCTAAATTATGGGCTTTGGGGAAACATAATTAATTTATAAATCTATAGTTTTATCACCAGAATTGGCTTAAAATTAATTTACTGATCATTATTTAAGATCATTGGCATTAAATATTTATAATCAAATATTAAAGTGGTTAAAACAGATTTAACACTTATAACTTAGACTTTGTGAATGAATCCTCCCTTTTATTTTAGGCTGTTAGTCTAAGGAATAAATCAAGCCTTTCCTAAACCCTAATTTTCTTTTTATTTTAAATTCTTTAAATGTTAAAAAATTCCTAATGTAAACTTAACTAATAAGCCTATTAGAGACTTATCAACATTTTAGTGGTAGAATTGCTGGATTATAGGATGTCTTTCAACTTTACTACATCAGTTGTTTTTTCAAATGATTGATTAAGTAACAGATTTTATAACTTTTCTTCAAATACTCTTTTTTACTAGGAATATATTTAACAAATATCCTGAAAACTGAAGAAGGGAATAATGATTTTTTAAAAAAGAAAGGAAAAGATTTAATCAATTTCAGTAAGAGGAGGAAAGTAGCTGAAATTACTGGAGAAATTCAGCAGTATCAGAATCAACCTTACTGTTTACGGATAGAACCAGAAATGAGGGTAAATATTTTCTTCGCTTGTCTTTAAAAGAGAACATGTTAAATCCTCTGCAATCTGTAAGAAATATCATAACCACACATTATGCTACTTATTTTCCTATAAAAGTAATATAGTAAGTTAATAATTAATCACTAGATAGAAGTGGTAAATACTAGATATTCTGTGCTAACAGTCTGCAGTTACGAATATTACTAGGTACTGGGATGCCTGCATGGCTCAGTTGGTAGAGCATATGACTCTTGATATCAGGGTTTGAGCCCCATGTTGGGTGTAGAGAGTACTTAAAAATAAAATCTTAAAAAATACATATTGTTAGGTACTTTTTTCTTGAGAGTATTGCTTCTTTGTGCAACTGGTTCAAGAAATACTTTCAAAAAATGCATGACAAAATGGAATGAAACTCTGATGTCCATGTAGTGAAAGAAAATCCACTGTCATTGGTTGTTAGCCATTTCAGATATGTTACATGTGCCAATGTAACATTAATTAATTTCTTCATAAGAACACTAGGTTTCAATAAGGGAAGAGGTTGGTTTTATATATATTTATATGTGTGTGTGTGTATATATATATGTATGTGTATATATATATATGTATATGCTTAGCAAAAAATCATTTTTTTAACATTCTATCAATTGATATTCTATTCTGAGCAATAGTTTATAACATTGATTCTGTGGTATTGTAAGATGTGGGGCACCTTCTAAATCATAGTAAATTATGATACTATATTTATGTTAAATAAATTTTATTGTGTTATACTTATTTGAAATTCAGAATATATAGTAGCTATCAGAATAAGTTCACCTGTCCCATTAAAAATTGTGCTCAACTTTCAGGCTTAGTGTGCAGGTCAGCATATTAAGTGAAAATGCCCACCATGACTCCCACCCTCCTAAATTGTAAATGGTAACTATTCTTTGTTCCCAGTTCAAAACAAAATACCCTAAAGTCCTAAGAAAGAATGACCTAAACTACAGCATTATGAAAGTGTAGATGGATACCTGCTCTGAAGAAAATCGTGACAAGCTGCTGGTGGTCCCATATTTCATTCTCTTTCCTCACTATGGGGCCAGCCCTCTGTGATATTGAACTTCAAAGGTCTAAAGAAATACACTCTTGAAGCTCAGATTAAAGTGTTTATAATATATTTTCCCGAGAAATCATGTTACATTATAGTTGGGTATATTTGAAATAGTACTTTTAACATTCATATCTCGGTAACTTCTAATGGGTTTTTGTGATCTGGTCTAGACTTCCTACCATCATTTAAAGCATTAAATGATGCTTTGTGGGGGTGTGGGGGTATCTACTTTTCAAGCCATAGTTAACCAAGGTAGTAAATAGTATTAAAAAATAGAGCAAAGGATGAGAAAATCAAGATTACTGCTATTATAACTTTACAGAAGTCTTTACATTGCTGTTGGTTCTTATGATTTAATTTGACTAACGTGAGTATAAGAACAAGCTGTTTCAATATTGTTAAAGGAGTAATATAATTTTCTTGACATTGGCAGAATGCCTGAAAAATGGGAGAATTTTATATCAGAAATTTTAAAGATCATTTTGCCTACTGTTAAAGTGAAAACCCAGTACTTGTTTTATATATGCTTCTTAAACCACTTCGAAATTGAATAAAGTTAAATCCAGTAATTTGCTTCTAAGGAATTTTTCTGAGAAAATAATCAGAAATGTACAGAAAAATTTATGCACGAGGAGTTAATAATTATTATTCTTATTGTAATATAAAGAATTAGAAAGCAGTGCAGTGGATAACTGAGTGTGTGGAGACTGGTGAAATAAACATGCATATGAATAAAGACTGTAGAGCTAAAGTTTGTACTTATAAACTAAGTAAACCACATGGAAAAATATTGAGTTATACGCTAAAAAAAAAAAAAGGTTAAAAATAACTGTTATGGTCCCAGTTTTGCAAAATAAAAAAAAAACCCAAAAAACAAATATATGTAATATGTATATATGCATATATTCACATGGTAAAAACATTGCAATATTCTAAGAGTAAAATGTTAACAGATCTCTGCTTGGTGAGATTACTATTTATATTCTTTTTACCCTTTGCTAAATCATCTAAATTTTCTATCTAAAAGCTTAAATACAAGCTTAGAAAAATTTTTCCTAAGAAAGGTTATTTTACTAGAGGTCAGCATGGATAAGTTTGTAATTGTTCTTGAAATTACTTTTGAATAGAACTTAATCCATCTTATCTCTGTTTTTTTTCTGATTATCGAAGGTGTCATTGTGGGACACCCGGCTTGCTCAGTTGGTGGAGCATGTGACTCTTGATCTCGGGGTTGTAAGTTGGACCCCCACATTGGGTGTAGAGATGACTTAAAAATAAAAGCTTTTTTTTAAAAAGCCTCATTGTGAATTATAATTCTGTTCTAAACACTTTTGATAGCTTACTGGTGATAACCATCTTGTTATAATGAGTAGGACAAATGTTAACCGAGCCATTAAGTGGTAATAAATGAAAATCTCTCCATCTTCTTAATAGAAAATGAAGACTAAAATATACAACTCCCGTAGAAATTGTACAGCTTTATTTGAAAGTAGAGAGATTGGAATCAGCAATTCTTGTGAACTCTCAGACATTACGATCCCTTAATTTATTGATAATTTTTTTTATTTTAAACTGCTGAAATACATGTTCCAATAAGATCTAAAACATGTACTTATGGAAATTTATTTAATTCCAGAGGTTCTTTGAAAACCTTAACCCCATGGGAAGTGCTTCTGAAAAGGAGTTTACAGATTATTTGTTCAACAAGTCACTAGAAATTGAACCCCGAAACTGCAAACAGCCACCTCGATTTGTAAGTTCGTTATAATTTTGGAAAAACTGATTTTTAAAACAATATTATCTTCGGTGTTTAATAATGTATTACCATTAAAATTCTAATTTATTTGAATAGCTATTTTTCAGTCCTTTGTGTTGTAATACTATACTGTTTCTAAAGTGATAGGTACTGTAGGAGGCAATGTTATTAGCCTTTTGATAAAATCTCGTTTATTCTTTATCTTTGTAAGACTTCTTTGTCAGCTTTTAAGCTTCCTAGTATAAGGGGGAAAGTTGTGAAAAAGTGAGAGCTGTAAATGACCAGGAAATGAAACAGGAAAAAGGAGTAAGCAAGTGTATCATGGTTCTTCTGGCCTGACCATGACTCCTGTCATTAGAGCAAATCATCCATGGTCACCACTGGAATGAACTTGATGCTAAAATTTGCTGTTACAGCTCCAAGTTATTCTTGTGTTTGCAGTGGCAACAGAAGTAGGGGGAAGACCAATTCTAAGTAGTCGAACAGAAAGCAAGATGTGGGAGGAATTAAAAACACTTATACCTACTTTGAGCCAAGCAGCAAGATGTTATCTCATCTCCACAACAGTTGTAGGATATAGATCTTATTCTCATTTTACAAACAAAAACTGAGGCACAAAGTCGTTAAATAACTCTTTTAAGACTGCAAAGCGAGATATCAGCACACTGGAGATTTTAACTCAAGTTATCTGAATTCCATGTTTTTTCATTAGGTTATCACTGTGAGAGTTTAAAAGGGGGCATGGTGGTGGGAGACAATGGTAGCAGTTTTCTCCAAACACTTGAAAGTACCATTGTGGAGGTTGGTCATTCACTGTTAGGTGCGTCATTTACCTTGATGCACCTAACATAATATGTTGCGTATATTACGTCCGCAGTAAATACATGTAAAATTGATACCAATGATTTGAAGAAGTTTAGGTTCAAGTGTTTGGGGAGGAACAAGTTGTCATACAGATTTTTAAGAATTTTATTTCTGCAGTATGAAAAGACGTTTACTTGTATTCAAGTCCAAATCCCGAAGTGTCCTACTGGAATGTTACAGGGTGCTTGCAGATTGGGGTTTATTGTAGTCTCTTAACTACATGCTAAGAATGAATAAGGTAGTGTCAAGCCATAAAAATAAAGTCCATGCAAATTAGTGATGGTAGTTATGTTTGCTTTTCCCAGCCTAGGAAATCAACTTTCTCTTTAAAATCTCCTGGAATACGGCCTAATGCAGGCCGACATGGCTCTACCTCAGGCACTTTACGAGGTCATCCAACGCCATTAGAAAGAGAACCATGTAAAATGAGCTTTAGTCGGATTGCTGAAACTGATATTGAATCAACTGTGTCAGCACCAACCTCTCCAAATACACCATCTACTCCACCAGTATCTGCTTCTTCAGACCTTAGTGTGTTTTTAGATGTGGACCTCAGCAGTTCCTGTGGTATGTATTTGATGTAAACCATTTGGTAAAAAAGCAATGTTGTGTTTCATATCATTCTTCTCATCATTTTAATTAGGGAACTGTAGAGTCCTTTGCACACTGTATTAGTGTGGAAAGTGGCATTTAAATGTGAAAATAATGATTAATGCAAGGGACTAAAGCATCATTTGTACATTGTTTATGCATCTTATTTTCCAATTTATTCATTAAAGATTTGTTTAGTACCTTCCGGGCCCCATACTGCTGCTCTAAAGGGAGCAACAGAGAGTACGAAAACAAGCAGATAAGTGTTGTGAAGGAAATTTAAAAAGAGACTGTGATAGAGAGGGAACTACTTATGCTAAGAAAGGAAAAACATTCCAGCTACAAAGGTAACATTCCGGGTTCATTTCTTTTAAAACTAACATGTCAAGAGAGGATGATAAAATTCTGTATTCTCTGTGTTATTGCATTTGTTACTTTATGCAAAAATATTTTTAAAATAAAACCATACATAATACCTTTCTTTTCAAATCAATTTTTCTCATTCCAATAGGCAGCAATAGCATCTTTGCTCCAGTCCTCTTGCCACATTCAAGTAAGTAAGAATTTGAGTTGATTCTAATGAAATAAATTTGTATAGGAGTATTTGGGTTTTAGCAACATTAAACAATTTTTTAAAAATGAATGAAATTCTTATAAACTGTGTTATTTGCTTACAGCTGGGTACTATTTAAACTTTACTATAGTTTTCATCATTTTACAACTTATCTATGGTCTAGGGGCTGTGTGACCTTGAACAAATTACTTAGCATCTCCAACCCTGTTAAGGATCAAATGAGATCACGATGTAGAGCCCCCAGCACATTGGTTGGCACAGAGTGAACAGTGATTTCATCTCAGTTGCTTCTCCTCTTTCCCATCCTAATTCATTTTCCAATATGGATTATATACTTAAGTGTTTATTAGGTTCCCAGACTAGCCTTTGATCACTTGTTTCTTCACATGGTCCTATTTAATTAAGGCAGTTATTTTAGTAAAATGCTATTCTGCCATTCTTGGTTATTTCATAATGTACGACATAAATGCTGTCACCTTTCTTTCTACAGTCATTTGTTTAAAACAACCCAGGGGCGCCCGGGTGGCTCAGTCAGTGAAGCGTCTGCCTTCAGCTCAGGTCATGATCTCAGGGTCCTGGGATTGAGCCCCGCATCAGGCTTCCTGCTCAGCAGGAAGTCTGCTTCTCTCTCTGCCTCTTCTCCACCACCACCACCCCGGCTTGTGCTCTCTCTCTTGCTCACTCTCTCTCTCTCAAATAATTAAATAAAATCTTTAAACAACAACAACAACAACTACCCAAAAAGGTACAGAGTAGCTTCAGGAATAATTCTCCCAATCTGGAGGACTTCTGCTTCTGTCATATTAAAATGTATATAATTTAGGTCATAACAAGACAGTTCCTGTCTTATGAGAAAAGTAAGGTTAGTCTTTTAAATGTTTATAATTCTGCATTTTAATATTTAAATTTTTATGAAAGTGATATATGCATACAGTTTAAAAGGCAAATACTCCTAAACACTGAAAATGAAATTGATAGCACTTCCCTACCCCATGTCTCCCCACATCTTTTCTTGTTCTCCAGTGACACTTCCACATTTTTTTTTTAAGATTTTATTTATTTATTTGACAGAGAGAGACAGCCAGCGAGAGAGGGAACACAAGCAGGGGGAGTGGGAGAGGAAGAAGCAGGCTCCCAGCAGAGCAGGGAGCCCAATGTGGGGCTTGATCCCAGGACCCCAGGATCAGGCCCTGAGCCAAAGGCAGACACTTAACGACTGAGCCACCCAGGCGCCCCAACACTTCCACGTTTTTAAATGGTGTTTTCATATTTTTCTCTCTTTTGAATCATTAGTTTTAGACAGTTTTTACTGATTTCCTATTACAGTAGATGAGAATTTTGCCCTTTATTCTGCCTAATATACTTGTCACATTTTGGGAAAATATTATTCACTATTAAGTAGTGTATACTATGATTATGTTTCCTTTCTTGTACAGCTCTGTTTCATGAAGTTAATGATAAACTTATTAATGCTTAGGTGTTTTTGTTTGTTGGTTGGTTTTCCAAATATCTATTGCTCAGTCTTCTCACACCCCGTCTCAGCACAGTTTTCCATAAGGTCAGACCACTCAGGACAGTTGTCAGGATGTTCGTTTTGCTGTTTAACTTGGAAACTTCCTTCCTGGTGCCCTTTAGTTCTACTCCAGTTTGGACTGGTTGCTCTCTTGGCCTCTCACCCAGCTGTCATCCTAGAACTTTCTTTTGTTGTCGTCCTAGAAATTCCTTCACGTCTCTTCTGTGTTGGATCCTTGTTTTTTTGGACTCCTTGTCTTCTTTCTTGAATGCTCCCTTACTTTGGTAGAGTACATCCTCTAGTAGCTACCTGAGAAAGGCTAAAAAGATAAAAAGTTTTTAAGTTTTTATATTTCTGAAAATGTATTTAATATATTTGTTAATAGTTTGGGTATAGAATTATAAATCCTTTTCACTAGGAATTTTGAGGGCATTTTCTTATGGTCTTCTTGCTTTCATACTTCCTGTTTAGAAGTCCAGTGTCATTCACTCATAAATTATTCATGCATAGTTTTTAAATGCCTGATATGTGCAGGCAGTATTCTAAGTGCAAGAAACTGTGACACTGAACAAAATAGAAATCCGCTGTCAATGACCTTCTAGTTTCAATCCTTTTTTAAAACTAGAGTACACTTGCTGTAGCAAAGGGACCCAAAAATACAGAACCTTAAATGAAATAGAACTCTATTTCTCACAATGGCCAAGTAAACACCTCTGTTCCACAAGCTAATAGGACAATTCAGGAATCTCAAAATGGGGCTTCCATCTCTGAGTTTTGAGCAACTGCTTCAGTTATTATCATTTTCTAGCCAGGAGGAAGGTGAATGTCGACAGGTTTTGTTAGAAAAACATGATCTGAGGGGCACCTGGGTGGCTCAATCGGTTGGGTATCTGCCTTAGACTCAGGTCATGATCTCAGGGTCCTGGGATCAAGCCCTCAGTCCAGTTCCCTGCTCGCCAGGGAGCCTGCTTCTCCCTCTCCTTCTGCTCCTCCCCCTGCTTTTGCTCTCTCTCTTTCTCTCTCTCTTTCAAATAAATAAATAAAATCTTAAAAAAAAAAAAAAAAAAAAGGAAAGAAAAGAGAAACATCTGGGTGTTGCTCACATTACTCCTGCTCTCATTCCATTGGTCAAAACTTTGCTCCAAGGGAGGCTGAGAGATGTTGTCTGTAGCTAGGCAGCCTTTTGTCTTGCTAAAATACATGGGATCCTGTTACTAAAAGGAAGAAAAGGAAAGGTACACTGGGGGACAGTTAGAAGTCTCTGCCACAATATATGCAAGAAAGTTTTAGAATATTCTCTTTATTCCTGATGATCTGTACGTTCGCAATGATCTGCTTTAATATGAACCATTATTTTCTTTCATTTTGTCATCTACTTATTAAGCCCTTTAAATTTAGAGATCATGTGATTTCTAGAAACTGTTCCTTATATTGTTTTGTTAATAATTTCCTCCCAAATATGTTGTCTGACTTGCTTTTTTAGTTCCTTTTCCATATTGTATATCCTAGATTGAGCCTCCAGTTTTCTTGTCTTTTATCTTATTGTCCATCTCTTTGTTTTCTTGTTCTGTTTTCTGCAAGATTTCCTCCCTTCATCTTCCCACTCTTTTTTTTCATTAATTGTTGATTTTGAATTTCCAAAAAATTCTTTCTAGTTACCTTTGTTTATGCCATTTTTATATCATCCTATTATTCTGGTTTCATGGATTCACTGTCTTATCTTCCATAGGATATTATAGTGTTTTTGAAAAAAAAAATTGTTTCTGGTTTTTTTTTCCTTTCTGAGTTGCATCTATTAGTTTAGTCTCTTGTCTTTCATATTGGAGTCTTTCCTTTCTTGTCTGGTATCCTAAGCTTTCCATATTTTAGAGTGAGGCAGTGTAAGCTGATGGGAAATGCTATATCCATGGTCAGAGCTTGTTGACATGTAATAGAGTGATGAGAAGTTCTTTACTTAGGAAATCTCCAAACATCAGAATCTATGAGGCCTCTTCTCTAGGACTGTTTAATTTTTCCAAAGAAAGATCTTTGAATCTTCTGCCTGGGTGGTCTGAACATTTAGTATGAAAATCTGTGTTTTTAGCACAGGCTAATGACCCCCCTCTGATGTGTAGATTCACCAGAAAATAAAACCCCCAGTCTCCCACAGAACTTTAATTGCTCCTTATATAGATTTAATCAAGTCTTCTGTTCTCATCCCATGTCTTCCATTATACCAAGTACCTTTAACTCCTGATCCCTCCTTTCATTCTGTGGGGGCACGTTAAAGGCTGTTTGTCAGTATCACTAACTGCAGACACTCGGGTTTCATCTTCCTCCACGTGTCTCCCTCATATACACTGTAGTCCACCTTCATGTATTGAAGCTGCAGGGGTCAGATGTTTCCTGGCTTCACTGAAGTTTGTTTCTTATTTTCCGTGTTGTTCTGTGGTGGAAATGTTTTTACTATGTCTATTAGTTTCTTTTAGTGCTGCTCTAAGAAAGTCCCACAGACTGAGTGGCTTAGAAGGGCCCAGTTCTGGAGGCTGTAAGTCCCCAAATCAAGATGTTGGCAGGGCCTTGCTCTTTCTGAAACACGTAAGAGAGAATCTTTCTTTGCCTCTTCTAACTTCTGGCCTTTGCTGACAGTCTTTGGCCTCCTTTGGTTTATGGATGCATCATCTCAGTCTCTACCGCTGTTGTCAGATGGTCGTCTTCTCCCTGCGTGTTTCTTTGTCCCTTCTCCTCTCCTTCTAAAGACCTCAGTCGTACTGGATTGGGGTCCACTTTCGTCCTAACTTGATTACATATCTGTAAAGACCCTATTTCTAAATAAGGTCACATTGACAGGTACTGGGTGTTACAGGTGACAGGCACTTCAGCATATTTTGGGGGGGGGACACAATTCAACCCCTAACACCAAGCGATTTTAGAATCAGGAGTTCTAGACATTATTTTGGATGGCAGTAAAATACATTTTCCATATGATAAGGAAAATTTCATTTTGAAATTTAATGGAAAATATTGAAAATAACTGCATAAAATTCTGACTCTCCTAAAACAAATCCTGAAAGAAAGAACATAGTATGTATGAAAAGTGCTCACATACAATGGGAAAAACAGCAAGACGCCACTAACAGTGGACATGAATAGACTGTTCACATCAAAGTATGAGCAAGCCTGTGTTAAAAGTTACTCTCATACATTACTTATCCCTTCTAAATTGGTATATTAGCATGACCCTTTTGGAAAGAAATCTGTAAACAACATGTCAAACCATAAAAATGTTCACACCCTTTGGTCTTATCCAGTAGGAAATTGAATACTTACTTCGTAGCACCTACTGTGCTAGGTACTGCAGATTCAGTGGCGAACAAAAAACCCAAGTTTCTGCCTTCATTTATTCAAAATACCAGTTTTGGGAAGAAGTCACATCCATGAAGATCACGTTGTTCATCCCACTCTCTTGGTTTTTCTAACTATACTTTCAGCTGCCTAGTTTCTCTTGCTTGTTTCTCTTCATATTCTCAACCTCTAAAAATTGGAAGGCCACAAGGTTCAGTCCCTGGACCTCTTCTCACTCATTTGGTTGGCCCATCCGGTCTTATATCATCTATATAATGATAATTCCCCAATTTTTTTCTCTACCTAGAACCTCTCTCTGACCTTTTGACCCATATACTCAGTGACCTATTCGACATCTCCATTTAGATACTTAATAGGAATCTCAAACCTAACCTCTCCAAAACTGAGCTTGTTTTCATCCCCTCCAAAGTTGTTCTTCCCACTGCCTCTTTATCCCAGTTCTCAACTGCATCTAATTGCTTAGGCTAAAAATATTAGAGTTATCTTTTACTTCTCTCTTTTTCTCATACCCCAAATGTGATTCATGAGCAAGTCTTGTTAACCTTCAAAATGTATCCAGAATCTATTTCTCACCATCTCTACTGCTGTCACCTTGATCCAAGCCACCATAATCTCTTACCTGGTTTATTATAGTAGCCTCCTAACTTCCCATCTTCCACATAGTCTGTTTTCACTATAGCAGCCAAGTCCTTTTAGAATGTAGGTTAGACCAAAAAGAAAAAAGAGTGTAAGTTAGGCTTGTCTCACCTGTGCTTGAAGCTCTCCAGTGCCTTTCTATCTCAGTGTAAAAGCCAAAGTTCTTTGAAAGGGCCCAGAAGGTTCTATGCATTTTAGCCTCTTTTGATGTCAGACTTCATCACCTACTGTTCTCTCCCATCACTCATTCTGCTCCAGCTGCTCAGTCTCCTGCACACGGTAGACACATTCCCACATCAGGACTTCTGCTCTTGCCATTCCGTGTGCCTAGAATGCTCTTCATCTGTTTGGCCTCATTGCAGGCTCCCTTGCCTCCTTCAGGTTTTTGCCCAGTATTACCTGAGTGAGGTTTTCCCTAGCCACGCTATCTAAAATTGCTCCCCTCCTGTCTCCTTCTATCCACCTTCCCTACCTAATATTTCTTCTTCTAATTTATAGCCATAATTCTTTTACTTAGTTTTCAAATCTGTTCTCTCTCCCCAACCTAGAATATAAGCTCCATAGGGACATGAGTTTTTGCCTGTTCCTCACTACTGTATTGCTATAGTGCCTGGAACAGCATCTGACACTGTAGCAGTTATGCAATAAGTGTTTGTTGAAAAAGGTGGATGGACAGATGTCAAAAAATTGGAAGTAACTTACATAGCTAACTAACATTATAGAAATCACTTAGTAAATTACTCTACATTCATTAGTTTGGAACACTGAAACTATTTAAAATCCTCACAAAACCTGATCTTATAGGGAAGTGCTCTTGATAGTAAATAACATTGTGTTCACACTTCATCAAGGGTTATTGTGTGCCTGCTACAGAGAGTATAACATAGTGGTTAAGTGGTCTGCTGTAGAGTCAGACCCATATTCAAAAACTCGCACAGCTTTTCTTTTCTTTCTTTCTTTCTTTTTTTTTTTTAAGATTTTATTTATTTATTCGACAGAGAGAGAGACAGCCAGTGAGAGAGGGAACACAAGCAGCGGGAGTGGGAGAGGAAGAAGCAGACTTCCAGCGGAGGAGCCTGATGTGGGGCTCAATCCCAGAACGCTGGGATCACGCCCTGAGCCAAAGGCAGATGCTTAACGACTGAACCACCCAGGCGCCCCCAAAAACTCTCACAGCTTTTCCACCATCATTCAGATATTTTCTGCTTCCATGAGTGTGTATTTCTGTAAGGAAGAAAAGACCCACCTAAGTCTGACTTAAACAATAAGAAAGCATTCTGACTCACAAAATTGGAAGTCTAGAGGAAGACTGCTTTAAGACTTGTTGAATCACTGGCTCAATGATGTTATCAAAGACTAGGTTCTTTTTCGATTCTTCATTGTTTTGTCCAAATTATCGGCTTTACCTAAGGCTGTTTTCCCTCAAGGTCGTAAGAGTGGTGGCAGGAGTAATAATGGTTTTGTGCTTCTTTGTTCAGTCAGGTAAGAAGGAAAGAGATATACAGAGACAGACTGGCAGAGTGCTTTTTCAGAAGGGCAAGGAACTTTCTTTTCAGTAGTCGCTTCCAGATCTTTCACATTTCACTTGTCTGAACTAGGTCACATGCCTACAGCTAAGTCAGTCACTCTGACTGATGGAGTGGATTACACAGATTGACTTGGTCTAATCAGGCCCCATCTTTGGAGCTACAGGATGAGGTCAGCTTTCCCTCAAGTGAAGCATAGGGCTGCATGCATGAAAGGGAGTTAGATAAAAATCGGATCACATTAAGAAGGTGAGAAGTGAGGGGCGCCTGGGCGGCTCAGTCGTTAAGCGTCTGCCTTCGGCCCAGGGCGTGATCCCGGGGTCCTGGGATCGAGCCCTGCATCGGGCTCCCACTCCCCCTGCTTGTGTTCCCTCTCTCGCTGGCTGTCTCTCTCTCTGTCGAATAAATAAATAAAATCTTAAAAAAAAAAAAGGTGAGAAGTGAGTCCCATGTGCACTACTTTTTTTTCTTTTTTACTTTTTAAAAAGTATTTATTATTGGGGCACCTGGCTGGCTCAGTGAGTAGAGCATGCAACTCTTGATGTTAGGGTGATGAGTTCAAGCCCCACGTTGGGCATAGAGCATACTTTAAAATAGAGGTTTTTTTTAAAAAGTATTTATTATTGAAGTATAGTTGACATACAATGTTATATTAGTTTTAGATGTACAACATAGTGATTTGACAATTCTCTACATTACTCAGTGTTCACAACAAGTGTAGTCACTCTGTGTCACTGTATGTTATAATAATATTATTGCCTATATTCCCTAAGCTGTACTTTTTATTTCTTTGACTTATTTTATAACTGGAAGTTTGTGCCTCTTAATCCCCTTCATCTATTTCACCCATGCCCTTATCCTCCTCCACTCTGGAAGCCACCAGTTTGTTCTCTGTATTTATGAGTCTTTTTCTTTTTGTTTTGTTTTTCAGAATTCACATATAAGTGAAATCATATGGTATTTGTCTTTCTCTGACTTATTACTACTTAACCTCATACCCTCTATGTCCATCCATATTGTTGCAAATGACAAGATCTCATTCTTTTTTGTGGCTGAGTAATATTCCTCTGTGTGTGTGTGTGTGTGTGTGTGTGTGTGTGTGTGTGTGTGTGTACGTGGTATTTCTATTTTTTTTTATTTTGTGAGGAACCTCCATTATTGTTTCCAGAGTGGGTGCACCAGTTTGTCTTCCCAGCAACAGTTCGTGAGGGTTCCCTTTTCTCCACATCCCCAACACTTGTTATTTTTCTGATTGGAGTTGGGGTACACTGGGCCAGACTGGTTGACTACACCACATGGGATAGATTCACTATCACCAAGAGTAGTTCGCTCCCAAGACAGGGCCAACGATGCTGATCAGGCAAAAGGAGTATATCTGCAGCAGATAGTGCTCTGCCTGACCTCCCACACCATCTGCCGACACCCCATAGGCATACTTTGTTTTTGACACCCGGAGCTAGTAGCACCCATCAGGTGACTGCACAGTCACAAGATCAGGACAGCAGTTTTTTTACATGGAGTAAAGATATTGACATCTCTACTTGGATATCACATAAAGAGTTCACACTCCATATGTTTAAAATTAAACTCCTCAGCTTTCTCAACTAGTTCCTATGAGCCCAGTCTTAATGTAATGATAAACAAGACATGGTCACTGCTTTTATAACAAGTGTTGGTCAACAAATAGAGTTGGTCCATAACTACAGGTATTCTTTTTATCATATGAAGAAAAATAAATGAAAAGAGTTCTTATTCTGTGTCTGTTTGGCATAGAATTTTCCCCTGTGTGCTTTATTATTTTGTAAATTCTCTTTAATGTGGTTACATAACATTGTCCTTTATCACTGAGAAACTTGAAAGAGAAAGGTTATTTAATACAACCCTACCTTTTTGTCTCCTAGTTGGGGGTTTTATTACCTGTGTAGAAATGTATCTGATACTAGCTGCTTCAAAAACACAAGGTCTCTGATTATATATGACCTTTCTCTGGAAGTTACTACAGTTTCTACAAACATGTTTGTTTTGTCTATTTTAGATTTTAAAAGGTTTTTCAAGAAGCAGAATCTCATTATTAATCTTATTTAAATTGTATGTTTTCGGGGAGCTCTAGTGTCTGCCACATACCAGGCATTACCACTGTTGTACTAGTGCTTAGGGACACAAGTAAACACACACTGCCCTCAAAAAGCTTGCGGTTTAGTGGAGAGTATAGCTGAACCAACGGTTCAGTACAGTCTGACATTTGCTGTAGCAGAGGTGATCACAGATTGAAATAAAGCCTTATCTTATGATTGCACTGTGAATTGTGGTTCAACTAATCTTTTTTACCCCCAGAATCTTTCTTCAGTTCATGTGGTAGTTTACATAAACTAAGTGAAGAGCCACTGATTCCTCCTCCACTTCCTCCTCGAAAAAAGTTTGACGACGATGCTTCAAACTGCAAGGTAGTCGGCAGCACGGGGTCCGTCTTAGCTCGTCCAGCGCATTCAGAGTGGTGAATCTTCAGATAGTTCTTGTTCTTGTAAAAAGTCTGTAAATCATAATTTGGCTACCCTTTATAGTTTTGAAATGCTTCAGTTGTTTTATTTGAAAAATACTTTTAATAATTGCTTAATTCTCGTTTATATTTTTTTCTAAAAAGAGGCTGGGCAGCCAGATTCACAGATACTCAGAAGTATGTTTTCCTTCTGGTAGAAAGGGGGAAAACTTTAGTATTCAAAGCATTCTTCAAACTTTAAACCGGTACTTCTCAAACTGTAGGCTGCATCAGAATGACCTGGGAGGCTTATTAAAAGTAGATTGCTGAGTTTCTAATTCAGTAGGTCTAGGGTGGGACCCAGGAATTTGCATTTTTTAACAAGTTCCCTACTGGTGCTGATGCTGCTGGTCCCTGGATCACACTTGAGAACCGGCACGGTAAGCCTCACTGGGGAAAGTAGAAGTAGATGGCCAGAAAGCAGAAGCTGGACGTTGAGTTCCCTTGACATCATGTCCTTTAATGTCTACAAAGCCATGTATTCCTTTGACTGACTTGCATATTACAGTTAAAATGCATACATTTTTGAAAGGTATATAAAGCAAGATAACCTGAGGCTTTATGTTCTAAGATTTCAATGAAAACATCTCATATATAAAAATAATAAACTAGGCCCCAAATAAAACTGGGAGTATTTTACTCATGAATCTGATCATTAAATCAGATTAATCTATTTAGAGCTTCTGGATTTAACTGAACACATAAGAATTTTTCAGTCTTTTAAAGCTTAACAGATTTTTCAGGAGAATGGAGGTATAATTTAATTTTTTTTTTTTTTTGAGGGAAACACGAAATCTGATGATGACCCCCCTGCTATTCCACCAAGACAGCCTCCTCCTCCAAAGGTAAAACCCAGAGTTCCTGCTCCTACTGGTGCATTTGATGGGCCTCTGCACAGTCCACCTCCACCGCCACCAAGAGATCCTCTTCCTGATACCCCTCCACCAGTTCCCCTTCGGCCTCCAGAACACTTTATAAACTGTCCGTTTAATCTTCAGCCACCTCCACTAGGACATCTTCACAGAGATCCAGACTGGTTCAGAGATGTTAGTACCTGTCCAAACTCGCCAAATACTCCTCCTAGCACACCCTCTCCGAGAGTACCACGTCGATGCTACGTGCTCAGTTCCAGTCACAACAACCTTGCTCATCCTCAAGCTCCCCCTGTTCCACCAAGGCAGAATTCAAGCCCTCACCTACCAAAACTGCCACCAAAGACTTACAAACGGGAGCTTTCGCACCCTCCATCATACAGACTGCCTTTGCTAGAAAATGCGGAAACTCCTCAGTGACCTTAGCCATATGTAGTCATTGACACTGGAATGGTATTTGTAAAGGGTTTTTTTTTTTTTTTAATTTATTCAAAAAAGGCATAGTATTTTAGTACTTTTTACAAATAATGCTCTTACAAAAATGCTACTGATCAAATAAGCTTTTAAAAATTGGAAAAATAAAAATACAAAAGTCCTTTATCATTATCCTCAGGTGATCAGTAGCATTGCCTTGTCTTGGATCCTCAGTGCTGCCAAAAGGCCAGTATAAAGAATTTATATTTGCACTGTAGACTCTGCTAAAATATGGTTTAAAGTGACATTGATTGCACTGAAAGGGGATAGTGCATTTGTGGAATTTTTCAAATTTGGATAATAGATGCCTTTTTAAGGCAGTGAATTTACACAGATATAGGGGGTGTATGGTATTACTGATTTTTAAAACTCTTTGACCATCTTCTAGTTTTTACTTCTAGTTTTTATGTTTAGGGAGAATTGTGAAAAACACCCACTGTTCTTAAACTCTTTAATGCCATGTCTTAAATGCCAGAATTTGCTGCTGAAGACAAAAATGAAAAATAGAATGAAAATAATAGGATGCACTGTAAGTGTTTATTATTTTGTCAAAATGGATACAGAGACTACCTAACCCAGTCATAGAGGGAAAAAGGGCATGTATCTCATTCAGATGTGCCTTTTGTTTTTGCAGACTATGGTGTCTTTAGCTAATGAGTTGCCTATTGTTTTGGAAAACAAAGTTAATTAATATGCCATGTATGTACAGTTTTGTTTATATTGTATATTTAAAGATAATGCTAATAACCTATATAAATTTAAGTGACTCAAGGCCTATAATACAATCTGCTACTTTACTAACTCAGAAATTCAGAGGAAAATTTCTTATGGCATAGGAACCAACTGCCTTGCCCTCAAAACCTAGTAACTTTCTCTATAAATCTCATGTTAACTAAAGTAAAAAAAAAATTTTTTTTTTAGATTGGTAACATTTAAACCAGCAAACATACTTAAAGCTTTATTAAACTTTTTATTCAGAGAAGTGAGTAAAAGTTTTATTTGCCATTTGGACTCCTGGGTTCAGAGTGATGAAAACGCACGTTTTGCTGACAGTGCTGTAGCAGCAGTTGTGAAGTAGCCAAAAGCCACGTTGTTTGTTTACTGGTCTGTGGCCTTTTACTGTGCTTTGTATCAGAGTTCTTAACAAGATTAATAAATCACCCCAGTCTTAATTTTTAAAAGACTTTTAAATACGTGTTTTCATTATAAGAAACAAGGGGAGAGATTGTTGAATTCTGCGGAAATACACCCACATTATTTTCAATATTTTGTGCTATTTAAATTACGTAATCCCAAAGAATTTGATGTAAATTTTAGAAGGATAACTTTGTCTTAACTGTTAAAACAGCAATCAGCAAGCTTCCAGCAACCATTTTTATGCATTCAGATGAAAAATTAGCAGGCAAGGAAACTCTTGGTAAGGAGGGGGGTAGCCTGCTTGGTAGAATCTTGAAAACTGCCTGGATTTAAAGCCAATAACTACCGAGTGAATTAGTCTCCTGGTAAAAACACTGGGGGTTTGCCTTAAGAGCAGGTGACAATACCAGCTTTGTCTGGAAGAGCGGTTTAAGCTACCTGTTTGTTAAGCCAGGCTTGTAACTTAGAGGAGTGAGGCTGACCGACCCCGGGGCAGCGCTGGCCCGGGGCTCGACCGCGCCCTGCTAATGCTGCCTGCCCAGCTTTGTGCCTTTGCGCACGCGCTGTGGCGCCAACTTCGCCACTAGGAGGCGCCGGGCCCTCTTCAGGCCGGCCCTGGGGCGGTGCGTGTGGGTGTGACGTCACTGCGCGCGCCGCTTCTTGTTGCCGGGCAGCGATGGCGGCTCCTCTGGAGTCCTCGGCGGAGGACCCACTGCGGAACTTTGTTCGAGTTTTGGAAAAGCGAGACGGCACGGTGTTACGACTGCAGCAGTATGGCTCGGGCGGCGTGGGCTGCGTTGTTTGGGACGCTGCCATTGTCCTTTCTAAGTACCTGGAAACGCCCGGGTTTTCCGGCGATGGGGCTCACGCTCTGAGCCGGCGGTCTGTGCTGGAGCTGGGCTCCGGCACTGGGGCCGTGGGGCTCATGGCTGCTACCCTCGGGTAAGAGCTGGCAGGAGGGGGTGCGGCTTCGTTCGGGAAACCCGGATTCGTGGTTTACGACGCTTGTGCCTACACCTCAATCGACGTTATTTTGTAGGGCTGATGTTGTGGTCACAGATCTTGAGGAATTGCAAGACTTGCTGAAGATGAATATTAATATGAACAAGCATCTTGTCACTGGTTCTGTTCAAGCCAAGGTACTGAAATGGTTTGTATGGCCTTTCAGCTTGTTTTAAGATAACGATCTGTAGTTTGCTTTAAATTGCGTTTCACTAAAAGCATAGTTAATACAAAGGGGACCTTCCAGAACTTGTTTAGAGAACCTTCCAGAACTTGTTTAGAGAACAATGTTTTAAATTATTAAAGCAACAGTTAAAATATTTGGTTGACATTTTTAAGGGGGGAAGAAATAGAAGACTTTCCATCTCCGCCAGACTACATACTGATGGCCGACTGCATATACTATGAAGAGGTAAGTATTCAGTGAGTGAAGTGTCTGTCTTCAGAAGTTGTATCATAATTCGTGGATTCCAAAGTGCTTATTTCTTCACCTTTTAACATCTCTGAAGGCAGGATATGTGTCCTATAGTTGATGACACAGTAAAGAACATTAAGGTTACCAGGAACTATATGCATGTACTCGTGATAAACATGTAGACCTGTGAAACATGTTGACAAAAGTGTTATGTGCATTTGACTAGAGGCTTCTGTAATATTTTAAAGATTTTGCCATTTGGATCTGTTAAGATAAGCTACGGATTTTTTTAAGCTCTTTCCAGTGAACAAGTTAACCATGACTTTGAGAATTAAGTTGCATTGTAAAGAATTCATTGTTCTGTGGCAAGATTGATTCAGGATGGTATTTTTTAAAATATCAGTTTGTATAATATTGTGGGCATCACATTTGTAAAATAACAAACATTGAACTACCTTATGCTCAAGTTAGGGTCGGACTTACTTTTGTGGGTAAAATTCCAAGTTAAAATAGATTAAATAAAATTAATTTTTTAAGAGTGAGGTCAGTTTCATTTGTTTTCCCATGGTAACTCCAAAATGCAGTCATTTGAGTCTTGGAAACTGAAATCAATACAACGGTTGATTAGTGAAGAGGAGTTTACCAGTCATTAGCTACAGAGCTTTAATTTAACCACATATACTTTGTTGATTGATTCAAAGATGGATAAATTGGAGGGGAGTTATAGTTACTCTCCACTTCTCCTACCCCCTTTTTATAGTAAAAATGTAAATTTTTAAAAATCATAAGTAAAAGTGATATTCCTTTTTGAACAGTCTTTGGAGCCGTTGTTGAAAACTCTAAAAGATCTTAGTGGATTTGAGACTTGTATTATATGTTGTTACGAACAACGAACAATGGGAAAAAATCCAGAAATTGAGAAAAAATATTTTGAGGTAAGTAGTAGATCTGTTTTCGTAGTGCTTTATGTGACTTCATCGAGGCTTTATGTGACTATGTGTTCAAATATATTATGGTAATTTTGAGTGGGGAACACATTCTGCTCATGCGAATCCAAGGAGACTATCCTTCATTGCCCACCATTCTACTAAGCTTCTCCCCCACCTTTTTCATCTTTTCTGATCCTTTTTTTCTTTTTCTTTTCTAATAAGTTGATCTAGTATCTACAGAACAACCTAAAATAATAACGGTAACACCCTTGTCTTTTCTAGAAAAGTTTTCCATGTTTCTTTATTAAACATGATGCTGGCTTTTGGGAACATAGTAATGTATTACTTTTGAAATCAGAAATATATGTGTTACATTTTTACGTCTGTGTTTTTCTCTGCATTTTTATGAAAGCTTCGACCAAGATATCCTGTCTACTTTCTGGAATGTTTTTTGGTTTTGTTTTGTTTTTTACTTTTTACTTTGAAATAATTAAAGACTTACAGAAAGTTGCAAAAGTGGTACATAGAGCCCCATGTATCGTTCACCTGTCTTCCCCCAGTGGTCCTCCAAACCCTTCTGATGGGCAAAAATCAATTACATTACAAGTGACTCCTCTTGAGGGTACCTCTACACAGCCCTGCAGTTTATCTACTGAAAGGACTACTGTGCTTAAATAAGAATGTAAATACGTGACTCTGCCTCAGGTGCTAAAATTGTTTTTTATTTTCATGTTTTTCTTGAAAGTAAAGAATGTTAATGAACTTTTGAGACTGTAATTGAAAATTCAATATTGTTAAACAGTTTAAATTGAGTCAAACACATGTAAGATACACATATATCAGGTGCTCGGCTCAGTTTTTCATGTGTATACACCCGAGCAATCACCACTCTACATAAAAATGCAGAATATTTTCAGGACCTCAAGGCTCCCATGTGCCCTTTTCCAGTCAGTACTCCTCCAAAGTTAACTGTCACTCTGACTTCTGTTGCCACAGGAAATTTCGTATTATTGATTTTGAAGTATATCTCTTTTAAATTTATAGCTCCTCCAGCTAGACTTTGACTTTGAAAAAATTCCTTTGGAGAAACATGATGAAGAATATCGAAGCGAGGATATTCATATTTTATACATCAGAAAGAAAAAATCGGTAAATACATTCCCACCTCTTTATCCTCTGAGGAGATCTCATTAGCTGGGCACTGTCTCTGAGCTAATGTGTGGTGTAGACTGATTTTGATGTGGGGAAACAGTTCTAACGACTCACTGGCGCTCTCAGTGTTTAGATCACTTAATCTACCTGGCCTTGGATTCTTCCTCTAAAAAAAAAACAAAAAACCAGGCTACTTTGATAAAGGTCCTTTCCATCTGTAAATAATAGAGCTTTGTAATTGGGCATTACCTCAGGCAAATATCTTAGCTATTTGTACATTTCTTTTATCTCTCAGAGATTTAAAAATGCCAGTTCTGACTTTTGTGAACTTTTTCCAACCATTCAAATTTTTTTAAATAGTCTAAAGTATAACAAGGTAGATCTGCCCAGTAAATAAAAATGCACTCAAATAGAATTTATGTGTGTTACCCTTTTTTGTTGCTTCCTTTACCTGTTACAACAGTTACATTTTATAGAAGTTGCTCTGTATGCCTAGAGTTTGCTGTGTGTAGAGGGGAAGAATTGTATTTCATCCATTTTGTTTGTATCACCTTTTGTATATGTGACTAGTATAAGGCAAGGACATGATCTAATTTATGAATTAAGGGTGCTAATTTAGTAAGTCCTACTTGTTCCTGTTATCTTTGCTTTGATTAAATTTGTTCATGATGAAGTTCTCTGATTATGGGAATTCTAGCCAAAAGCAAATGGCTTGTAAGTTGGGGGATCAAGGCTAGGTATTAGAACTGTAAGAAGTGAGAGGCGGTGGGATTAGTAATTCAGATCTACTAACTTTCATTTGACATAGTGCTGGAGATCCAAAGATAAATTTTAAAAATGTTTTATGCCTTAAGGAATCTGGTTTTAGCTCAAGCTGTTGTGTAGTTTTAAAAGTAGAGGTTTTTTTGAGGCATTAAGATTTTGTCTCCTAAATGTAAAGGCTTTGTGTGTGTGTGTGAAGAATTACTTCTTTTTACAAAATTGATAAAATTCACCCTTTTAAAATGTAAGGTTCAGTGGTTTTTAGTATATTCACAGAGTTGCACAATTGTCACCACTTTTGAATTCTAAACATTCTTTATTGCCCCAAAAAGAAACCCCATACCCATTAGCAGTCACTTGCTGTTCCCACCTCTCCCTGATCTTTGGCAGCCACCAGTCTGTTCTCTGTCTGTGAAGTTGCCTGTTCTGAACATTTCATAGAAGTGGAATCACACACTATGTGGCTTCTTGTATCTGGCTCCTTTTTATAGTTTTAGAAGTAAAATATAGTTTTAATATTTCTTTGATATACTACACCTTATCCATCCATTCATCAGTCATTAGGCATTTCAGTGGTTTTTCACTTTTTGGCAATAATGAATACTGCAATGAATATTCATGTAAGAATTTTTCTGTGACTTACGTTTTCAAATCTCTTGGGTATATACCTAAGAGTAGAACTGCTAGGTCACATGGGAACTCCATGTTTAACTAACAGTGAATTGGCCAAACTGTACTCCAAAGCTGCTGTACCATTTTACATTCCCACCAGCAGTGGCGCAGGGTTCTCATTCCTTCGTATCTTCACCAGCGCTTGTCATTGTCCATCTTTTTGATGGTAGTCATCTCGGTAGGGGTGAAGTGGTGTCTCATTGTGGTTTTTATTTTCATTTCTTGAATGACTAATGTGGAGTGTCTCTCTTCATGTATTTACTGGCCATTTGTATATCTTTACAGAAATACTTAGCCTGTTTTTTGTTTGTTCGTTTTTAAGATTTTTATTTATTTGTCAGAGAGAGACAGTGAGAGAGGGAACCCAAGCAGGGGGAGTGGGAGAGGGAGAAGCAGACTCCCCACTGAGCAGGGAGCCCCATGTGGGGCTCGATCCCAGGACCCTGGGATCATGACCTGAGCCGAAGGCAGATGCTTAACCGACTAAGGCACCCAGGTGTCCCATACTTAGCCTGTTTTTAAATTGAGTTGTCCTCTTACCGTTGAGTTGTAATAGTTCTTTATATATTCTGGATACTAGACCCTTAACAGATACATGACTTTCAAATACTTTCTCCCATTCTGTGTTTGTTTTTTTTTTCTTGAGAGTATGTCCTTTGAAGCACAAAGCTTTTTAATTTTGATGATGTCTAGTATATGTGATTTTTCTTTGGTTGTTTTGTTTTAGGTATCAGCAAAAAACCATCTCTTAAAAATTCTGCATGGTTGTTCATTTGAATTGCATTTAGCCATTATTAAGCATATTGCTTAGTATTAAGTACCCAGTAAATACTTAATTTTTTATAAGAAATCAGTCTTTAAAGCTTTCATTTTTTTTTCCTTATAGAAATCTCCATCGTGAAATCTTTAGTCCTCTTACCCAAGCTCTCTAACAACCTGGGTAAGCTAAAGATGTGAATGGAGCATGTGAATACAGCATGGGAAGATTGTGTTCACAGATTTTTCCAGCATGTCCACAGAGATTCAGTATATAACTGACAAACCACCATGGGGCTGCCTGCAATTCGAAAAATGATGCCTGCCTGCCTGCCTGCCAGTGGGCCTGAAATCCAACTTAGTTTACCTGTAGCTCAGCATCAAGTTCTGCTTAAACGAAAATTGTGTGTCAGTCACTCCTCAAATGAATATAGGTGTTGAAGTTTGCCTAAAGTCTGCCAGAAATAAACAGTGAAGTGGCTTGGTTGACTTGGCATTATTGTCAGGAAACTAGAGATAAATTGATCCAATTTCTAAAGAGAGATATCTATTACTATGTAATTCTGTTTAAGTTGCAACTAATAAAATTTAGTTGTCTTCAAGATCAGTAAATCTAAAAGTAGGTTTTTATTTTAATGTAATTATGCAGTGGTTTTTATCATATGTATCTTCCACTTCATTGCTATTATTACGATAGCTTTAGTATTTTAAATGTTCTTTTACTTAAAAAAAAACAACCTGAAAATACTGTTTTGTATACTTCTATTAGCCAAAGTTTTATTCTTTTCTTCCACCGTACATGTCTATATGAGTTAGATAGTAAATTATACTGTAATGAGTTGGTAGGAATGAAAGTAAGAAATCAGGAGGGGGGAAAAGGTATCTTTAAAAACTTTTTTCATTTGAGAATGGAGTAGGAATAAAAGTCCAGTTTCAGGCTTGTGCACTTACGTGGCTCTTGCACTTTTCTTTGCATATATATTCCAGGAAAATGGCGAAAATCACCAGTGTTGTTTACATGAAACAGAGAACTGTCTTTAAATCACTACAAATGTTGTTCTATATACATTGACCAAGTGATTTTGATTCTGCGTATTCTCTGTTTTATGATGGTACAATAATCATCTGCTCACAGACTGATCGATCGAGGCCTTCAGTTACACCAGTTATGAAGAGTAAGACTAGCTGGATAGAATGCCGGTACTCGTAGGCATTGGTGCGAGGTGGCACATTTTATGTATTAAAATAAACATTGTTTTTGAGATCCTGTGATTTTGTCAATGTTTCAGAAATAGCTTTGAAGAAAATGAACATCTAAATCAGGCTTTCCAGAAAAAGCAAAAGCAGCCCTATTTAGAGAAGTTAAAAGATCCAAGTCAAAAGAACCATTCTTTCCCTCAGGCTTCCTTCGGTCTTTAAAGTTTGTCTTGCTGTTCTTTTTCAAAATACGTTGTTCATACCGCTCTTAGCATTTCATTAAGCAGTTTACTAAACAGTGCAAACTAAATATATGATTCTTTGTTAGTTACAGATAGCACCGGTTATCATTAGTGAAGTCTTGGCACAGATGACTACTTTCTAGCCTATTCCGTAACATCGTGCAGCTTAAAAAAATAAGTCTGACATTGACCACCTATAGGAATCTGCTTATATTCTCAGATCCCTGTTCACCCTCCTCCTCTTTTCAGTAGACTTCTACTATTCAGTGCCTCTGGGTCTTAGGCCTGAGGTGCCCCTTGGCATTCCTATGGGAAAGCCCAGCTCCTTTGCCTCACATAGGTGCACCTTACGATCCGAAATTCTCCGGGGGAGTTGGGTTGAGGTCAGCCTCTACAGCTTTGCCAGAATCACCCTTTACTTGTGTGTGCTTCCTTCCCTCCCCTGTCCTATTCCCACTCAATTTACCATCCCAGTACGTCGCTCGCATACAATTATCGCCATCTGTTCTGGAGAACTGACCTGAGTTACTGACTGTAGATTTAAGTAAATGGTAACATTAAATCATGGGATTTTTTTTTTCTTCTATTTTGGAATAAGGCCAAAGCAGAGACTAAAAGTTACCAAATCTCAAAAAAGAAAAAGGTACCAAGTCTCCACATAGTAAGATCAGAGAACCACTGGTCATTAGGACCAGCAAGCACTGCGGGGGCTTACTGAGGGCTACCAGTTCAAGTAACATCCCCTATCACGAACCACCATTCCACAGACAGCCAGGGAGGCCTGGAAGAGTTCTCTGAGGAGCGCAGCATTGGGGACTGGGATCTAGTCCTTTGGGCTCTCTCATGAGGGAGGGAAGAGGGTACATCTGCACTCAGTAGTACTACAGGAGGGAGGCATGAAGGAAAAATTCAAGATTTAGGTTACTTCTAAGAAGGGGAGCCCAGCATTTTCTCACCTGTTTGGATTTACCCAGCAGATTAGCACATCTGTGTTTTTATTTCAGACCATGGGAATGAAATTGGAGAGGTGTTAAAGGTGGGTCCTGCCAGCCAGTGTTGATACAGGAGTTGGAGGCCAGAGGACTTGTGCAGCAACATGGAGAAGTACAAAGGCAGGTGCAGTAGATGAGTGAGGTGTGATGCCATGGACTGGGGATCAACCAGAATACCGCCAACTCCAATCTCCAGGGACTGCTAGGGCTGGGGGCAGGTGGGGAGACAGCTCAGGAATGAACGTCTGGGCCTCTAGGTGAATGGGGGCTTGCCACTGTGCACCACAAAACCCATAGGCCGGTTATCAGAATGCAGTTATAGCCGATTGGGGAGCCCCAGTTTAAGGAGGTGTTTCTCAAACTCGGCTGCACATGGAATCACCTGGAAAGTTAAAAGCAAACAAAGCCGTGTTCAGGTCCCAGTTCAATTAAGAGGCATGGGATTTTTGTTAAAGGGCTCCAGGTGGTTTGCGTATTTAGCCTAAATTGAGAACTGCTATGTTAAGGAAGCCTAGCATCTATTTCCCAAGGGGAAGAGAGCAAAGAGGAGAAATATAAAAATAAACCACCCATGATTAGAGTGGGCCTATACTGCATAAGGAGAGAAAGCGCTTTGAATCCAATGTGGAATCATCTATGAAATAGGTTTTAAAATAAACAGGACTGAGCTTTAGAAATTGAGTGTTTACCTGAAATTTTAGAGAACTTGGTCAAGAAGGCAAAGGTGATGCTACTCAAGAGGAAAGGGGAGTCCAATAGCTGGAAAAATAAAATTGTTACAGGCTAGTCCCCAATGACTTGAGTCTCCCCCGGACACCAGTTATAACTAAAAGTCTTTGAGATTGCATAACTGAGGGTCTGTGAATCTTACGTTTCGTGAACTTGGGAATGAAGTTAGGTAATTTTTAATTATTTTAAGAATTATTAATCCAGAATAATAGAATTTTTTACACAGCTACCTTTTTCTTGTAACTTTCCTTGTTAAATGATGCCAAATGCAGTATTAACTTCGACTATAAATACTGGACTAATCGTTAAAAGTGTGGGTTATCGGAATAGGACTGCTGTTCTAAAGTTTCCCTGTAGATGGCATTGCTTGACTTGTCTTTAAACATTTTATGAAAAGGAAGTTGCTAAAATAGAGTATTTTGAAGTGGAATCACACTTGCATTTTAAAGGCAAACTAAATTAGATTTTAAAGAATCAAACTAATCGGGTTGCTTTCGAGCATAGCATGGTTGTCTTAGCATATTTGGGCTGCTAGGACAAAATATAGACTGGGTGGCTTATAAATAACAGAAACTTATTTCTCACAGTTCTAGAGGCTGGGGAGTACGAGGCACCAACTTCCTCATAGGCAACTGTCTTCTCACTGTAACCTCACATGGCAGAAGAGCAAAGGGTCTCCCTGGGGTCTCTTATAGGGCATCGATCCCATTTATGAGAGCTTCACCCTCAGGACCTACTCATCTCTCAAATGCCCACCTCCAAATACTATCACATTGGGGGAGTGGGTTTCAGCATAAGATTTTGGGGCTGGGTTGTGGGGCAGGACACACAAACATTCAGACCATAACAATAGTGTAGGTAAAGCTGAATTTTTTTCTTATAAAATTGTATTTGATTTATCTTTCTGTCCATTGCATTCTGATATGCCTTTTGAATTTTGGAATATTATTCATAAAGCTACAGAAATTTCAGTTCATAGACCATTTATTTCTCTGCTATTGATTTCTGAGAGAGGCTGAATTAGTTGGTCAGTTTCTGAAAATTAAATTGACCTTAAAAGTACCTTTTATATAATGCATGATTTTATGTTTGAGGTGCTTAAAACTTCTAATTAATTTTGATTAGTTTTTCAAACCAGTGTACCTTCCTGACTAGAGTAATAAATAGCTTTTACGTCAAAAGACTGAAACTCTGTCTTTGGTTATACCACAGTCCTGTAGGCTTAGGCCACGTATTTGACTTTTTCTCCTTTTCCTCAAGGAACAGCAGGATTTGGAAGAGCTTTTGCTTCGTTGATAGTAAACATTGTAAAAGTAGTATAGTCAGTTGTTGTACCATGGAGACCTTTAAGCTAATACAGAAAAAAATTTGTGGCAACAAAATTTTACTGAAAATTAGTCAAGTAATGGAAAAGCAAAGTTTTCACTTGACATAATTTTGAATGAGAAGGCAGTGAATTCTCAAACCATGTATACCCGTTAGGTTAAAGCTGTTGCATACTTGGGATCATTTAAGACACTGTCTTAGGTTCTTAAGTATTGGTTGGAGTTTTTTGAAGGTCTAGTGAGTCCATCATTTGTGAGAGAGATTTTATGTGATCTCTGTTAATAACAAGATAATTGTCAAATTATAGACTTAAAAATGTGTTACAGCAAATTGTCTCCATGATAATGTTGTTCTCATGTGCATTCTGAGAACCACGTGTCAGAGCACAGGCCTAAAGACTAGATTATCTGGGCTTGAATTCCAGTTCTGCCATTTACTAGCTCTGTGACCTTGAGAAAGTTATTTAAACTGTGTGTGCCTGTTTTCTTATATGTAAGGTGAGGGTCATCATAATATCTACCTAATAGTTTGCCATGGGGATTAAATCAGTTTAATATATGTAATGCACTTAGGTACCTGGCACATAGTAAGTGTTCAATAAATGTTGTGATTATAGTAGAGATGGGATTACTTTACATGTAGGGACTAGGAAAATATGTATAATGTAAATTGATTTTTATCTATATTGCAGTGCAAAATCTGGGCATCTTTGAGAGTGTAGGGCCCATGTACACATCACTCCCCCAGCATGGTAGGAATGGCCCCTGGGGTAGGAGGAGGTTGAGAACGCTGTTCCACACCCCTGTTATTTGAACAAGTAAGCAATTTTAGAAAGAGGAAGAAAATGGGGTGAAAGAAAAACATTTGTTTCCTATTCCTTTTTATGGTTTTAAAGTAAGTGCCGTGGGCATTAGAAGTGCCAAAGGCCAATAGAAACAGGAGACTCATTTCTAAAAAAGGAGCCTGGGCTTGCTGGCTGGAGCTCCAAGGTTAACATTCTACCCCCCTGGACCTTTAGCCAGTTCTTTCTTCTGTGGTTCTTACCTCTGTAAAACTGAGACCAGTTAGGTAGCAGGTAATGAAAGTATAGCAACCGGTCACTTTTCCCAGGGGGAACTTGATGCATGTGTACAACTATGTTCAAAGTTTGGGTGTGGTAACTGTGAAGCGCCAAGGCGACTGTAAAATACTTGTGCAGCGGTCGCCTTCCACACAAGCAGATGTTATGCGTGATGAATACATGTGACGGGTTGTAGGGTTAGCGTAGCTAACCCTCGGGCTACCTGGGGGTAGTAATGCTAACAGACAAGAACGAGAGAACCTTGAGTTGTAGCTGCCTCCTCATCAGCCAGTGTAAAGAGGCACACGGATTTATCTGCATTTATTAAATTTTCAAGGCCTTTTTTATTTTCGATTGATGGAAGAGATTGTCATGAACACTAAAGAGCTGGCTTTAATTTTTAGAAACATTTATTCCTTACCTATGATACACTAAATTATCTTGGTGAAAAATAAGTTCTCACTTTTTAATATTCACGAGGTTGAAACTGATATTTCTCCCTTGCCAAGCGAACTGAAGGCTTTTGGGAAAGAGCTATTCTAGAGGTAGATTTTACAGACTTCAATGTTTGAGTAGTTAACAGATTTCCTTCCTGTTATTAGCTTTAATGAAGTACTACTGGAGTCTGTTAAACCCTTGATGGATCAGTGCTTTTAAACACTACCGGGTAATTTTTTTAAAGTTAGCTTTTATTCCAATTTGTTAATTTACTGAAACCCAGGCATTAGCAGTGTGAGTTGCAGGCCCACACGGTGACTCATCATCGCTCGATAAGTCATTGCTGGGGTTGAGTACACAACACAGACATCCACGTACCTGCGTGCAGTACCTGACCTTGTTCTCTAGGAATGTGTCCTGAGCACACGCTTGTGGGGCACCTGGGTGGTTCAGCCAGTGAAGCGTCTAACTCTTGATTTTGGCTCAGGTCGAGGTCTCAGGATCGTGGGATCGAGCCCCCCCCCCCATGGGACTCTGCATTTAGTGAAGGGTCTGCTTGAAATTCTCTCTGTCTCTCTCCCTCTGCCCCTCCCCCTCCCCGCTCTGGCACACACGTGCTCGCACTCTCTCTCAAACAAATAATCTTAAAAAAAAAACCCAACCCTGCTTGCTACTGCACGCTCAGTGCAGCTGCATATTGGGTGCTCCAAATACAAAGAGCACATTTTATCCAAGACTTAGATGAGAAGCTTTACACTTGCATTCAGAATGAGTATAAAGAATAATCTCATGGCATATAATTCACATAGGCCTGGTTTCTCAAAACTTTACAACAGGAAACAGAAGTCTTACATTCTCACAAATAATAAATGTTTAACCAGAGAGTGTCTTTGGATTTCTGTGACATTTATGAATGTAGGTACAAAAATGTGCGTTTATTTTTTTGTATTTATTTATTTATTTATGAGAGGGGGTGGGTGGGGAAGGACAAGGGAGGGGGAGAGAATCTTAAGCAGGCTTCTTGCCCAGTGCGGAGCCTGACTCGGGGCTTGACCTCATGACCCCGAGATCATGACCTGAGCTGAAATCAAGAGTAGGGCGCTTAACTGACTGAGGCACCCAGGCACCCCCCAAAAATGTGCTTTTAAAATAGCTATCTTCTTTCTAAATCTTGTCACAAAGATTCTTTTTTTTTTTTAGTTTCGTTGTTCCAAAACTCTGTGCTCTCAGGCATATATATGACACCCACATTCAGTCTGTTACTGTCTGGTTGTTAAGCTGAGATCCTAAGGAAGAGGAGAGCACAGTAGTGGCTTAGTGTGGCCTGGAGGAACAGAATTCCCGGGTAGCCCCAGGAGA
This sequence comes from Ursus maritimus, assembly GCF_017311325.1. Taxonomy (NCBI): domain Eukaryota; kingdom Metazoa; phylum Chordata; class Mammalia; order Carnivora; family Ursidae; genus Ursus; species Ursus maritimus. The sequence goes on along the minus strand of NW_024426230.1, from coordinate 23,872,955 downwards.
CAGCCCCAGTTCCGATCTGTGTCCGGTCACCTTCCCGTTATGCACCCTAGCTTGAACATTCTGTTTTTCTCTTAAGATCGTTCACTTGATTACTACCTAATCCACCTGTATGTCCTTGGGCAACTTGACCTCTCTGAATGTTAATGCCCCTTTCTGTGAAACGAAAATGCAGTGCACTGGCTAGCACTGTGGTGATGGCTAAACTAGGTTATACGTGGAGACGGGAGCAGTAAACTGGAGAAGTGTGGAAGAAGTCATCCTAAGTACACAACACATCACATGGTCCAGGGGAAAACAAACAAAAGCCTCGGTTGTCAAAAAGGAGGGATTCTGTTTTGTAGCATGCCTATCAATTACTTTTATGTCCCAACCTGACTTTTTCATCTCCTCTTTGGACTCCACCTTCATCACAGGAAAGGAGGAAGAGGTCATGGTAAGAGGTTGCTCTTACCAAAAATAAAAAAATCTGGAAGGCATTAATAAGATATTAGGCATTACTGGTTTGGTACTTCCCAGGGGAATGCAATCAGAGCAAAACAGAGAAGTAGCCCCCTGGGAGCCACGAAGACCCCAGTGCTGCAGAGAGCAAGGGCAGAATTCAGCAGAGAAGTTACTGGAGGGTCCTTAAAATACTCTAAAGGGGACAGCAAATGAAATGTGGTTTGTTGTGTTTAGTTTTTCCACATTTAACCTGAAGCTGAGGTCCCATGTATAAATTGTCTAGAATAACACCTGGTGTAAAGGATCCTCAAGACATTTAAGTGGTTCTCTTCCCTTCTCCCATTATCAAATCCACCCTCCATAACTTCTCTGAAACATCCAACACATTTATTCACTCTTTCAATTAAGTCAACAAACAGGTACAGAAACAGGTATCCCTACGTGTCCAGTATACACATTTGTACTCTCTTAGGTACTAGAGGCAAATAAAGCAATAAAATGCAGTCTGTACCCTTAAGCTGATCTCTTATCCATAAAGTGCAACAATTAAGGTATGAATTAGCTACAGTGGCCGTGCAAAGGAGGGTCTGGTTAACTCTATCTGGGTTGATCAGGGACGATTGCATGAGGGGACCGCTGAGTTGATTTTTGAAGGATGAATTGGCATGCAGTGGACAACCTGCCAGGTGTTTCAGACAGGCACCTGCAAGCTGCATCAAATGTGGTAGTTTGGTGGCATTGGAACATAGGGTGTATCAAGTGACTGGTAGGCAGGAGGGCAGGGGAAGGACATGGAGAGTCTTACATACCACGTTCAGGAGTATAAGTTGAATTCTGCAGGCAATGAGAGGATATGAAACAGGGAAATCATTTGAGTCAAATCATTTTAGAAAGATCATTCTGACAGTCCTGGGACAAAACATAAAGCCAAGAGATCAAGAAGGAAGCATGAACAATGGCCCAGCCAAGAGATGTTGGGGGGGGGGGTAGGGGTCTGAGCTCAGGCAGCAGTAGTGAGAATGGACATGAAGGGATGGATCTGAGAGCCATTATGGACGTAGACTGAACAAGAAATGGTATAGGTGCCCGTGGAGCATCCTGGTAGAGTCAGGGCCCCCACAACCCACATAGCGTCCTTGTGCACATCAGATAGGATTCTTTTTCTTTAAAATAGTGTCTATGGAGAAGTGTGATATTAATTTATCACAACTAGAGACTCGACTGCCATCTCCCAGAAAATTGTCATGTATATAAATTGTACAAGTTTGGAGTCAAGTTATAATTAAATTTTTTCCCCTTAACTTCAAAACAATAATATCTGGAATGTGAATGGTGTCCCCTTTCAGTGGCACTTTTTGAAGTACACAGCCTGAGCAACCACATACTGCAACCCTGGTGAGATATAACGTAATAGGCAGCTAAATATATAGGTTTGGAGGGAGAGGAGAGAGTGGATAGTGAAAGGTGAGGTCTTATAGATCACTCCAAATGCATAGATAGAAAAAAACCTCCACGTAAGATCCTGGGAAATATCAGAATTCAAGGAATAATTGGAAAGAAGGGAACTGATAAAAGAGAAGTCTTGGAAATGTCTTCTCCCTTGGCTTCAGGGACAAGCAGTTCTCAATTTAAATATGTTGATGGTCTTTTAACTCCTATTTGTGTTCTTCAGACACCAAGATCTCCAGCCTGCCTTTCATGGGTCCAGTTCAGATTTCGTCACTCTGTCCCCAAATCAACACAGTAATGCTGCTTGCCGGTCAACAGTTTTGTTGTCTGCAGCACAGTGGTGCTTGGATAATTATTTTAATACATGGTCCATATTCTATAAAAATGAGAGAAGACCCAAAAAGGAATATGTTGTTCCGAATGCTAGGAAGCTTAGGTCTCACATTAATGCAGGCGAGCCCAGGGTGGAAATAGATACTGGTTTTCAGAAAGCTGGAGATCTTTAGCCTGCCTGGCTGTTCACCGGACTTAGTTCGACTGTGCGTTCAGAGGAACAAGGAGAATATAAAATAAAGAGGACAAGAACCAACACTGGAAGTCTTAATGTTGAACATGGAGGTCTAATTCTTTTTCTCTCTGGGAATGGAACTCCCTCCTGTCTGACTTCAGTAGGTTCAACTTTCTCCTTCTGCCCGGCGTCTGGCTGCTCCTTGTCAGTCATCATCCTGTTCCTTCTCTGTTGCCTGCCTCACTATTCCCCAGACTTCCGTCCTTCAACAGCTCACCTCTACTCACCCTCCTTCATAGATGGTGCAGTTCTCATGATTTCAACTACAAGCTTATTGTAGATTCTTCCTCTCTCGGCCTCTGGCTTGACGCTTCTCTGAAGCTCTGGCCTTGCCTCTTAGCTGCCTGCCCGATATCTTCCTCTGCTTGCTCGAGCAGCAGTGTGTCCACTTCAAGCAAAATTCTGCCATTTAGACTCTTCTGCCTTGCTGGCTCATCTTACTAATGGTACCATTCTCTCACCATCTTTTTTTTTTTTTTTAAAGATTTTATTTTTATTTATTCGACAGAGATAGAGACAGCCAGCGAGAGAGGGAACACAAGCAGGGGGAGTGGGAGAGGAAGAAGCAGGCTCATAGTGGAGGAGCCTGATGTGGGGCTCGATCCCATAACGCCGGGATCATGCCCTGAGCCGAAGGCAGACGCTTAACCGCTGTGCCACCCAGGCGCCCCTCTCTCACCATCTTTAATCCCTTCTGCCTCTTCATAAAACCAGCGTGTCATAGAATCCCCCATCAGAGGGACTCACAGTCCTTCTCCCCTTTCTGTTTTTACTGCCATCACCTCAAGTTCGGGCCTCGTTACCTCTCATTTATGCTCCGGTCATAGTCTCCCACCTCCCATGTGTCTCCACACACATCTGTGCAAACAAATACGGCAGAGCACTTTCCTAACTTGGAGTTCCGAACCATCCATCATCCTGCTCGGACACATCCCCAGAGCCTGCTGGACGTTCAGTATCCTTTCCAGTACACTCCTGTCGCTTGCCTCTTGCTCTCTTGCCAAAGTGGATATTTCTGGATATATAGTGTGTTTTACTGCTCCTGTCTTTACTCATGATCTTTTCATATAGTGGGCAATTGTAGCAATAACTTAGGTCCTCCATCAGACCTTCTCCCGACTGTCTGATAAAGACCAAATTTCTCAGAACCCACTGCACTGACCCCTCTGCCCGCCCTGTAACCAAACCCAGCCTAACCGCTTCATGTCCTCAGCTGCAGTGGAGGGGTGGGTGTCACATGACCCAAGCTAACCCCACAGAGCCCTCCCGGATAAGAGCCACTTCTTCTTTTCTAGGATAGCTAATACTAATGATGAAATGAGCCTTGAGTTCCCAAGAATAAAAGTCAGCCCAGAGAAAAGCAGAGTCTAGAAGCAAAGAGAGAAACTGGGATTCGCTTTGAGCCTCTGGAACCAACCACGCATAAAGACAGCTGCGCTTTCTGGACTCTGCAGTTAGATATCCAAGTTACCTTTGGTTTGGGATTGGGTTTCTCTTCCCTGTAGTGAAGCAGGTCCTAACTGGTAGAGTGTTTGAGCTTTTCTGCTCTTCAAACCCTACTTCTATCTTAAGACCCTTTTCACTTTTCTCAGGAAGTGATCTGCTTTTTAAGTTTTCATGTTGTCCGTTCTTTCAGCCCAATCATCTTAGCAGTTGACTTACAAGCTTTCTAGAATAGTGTTGGTTACTGATCATACTATGGAAATCTTAACTTACCAAACCACAAAAGTAAACATCATAAAACTAGTCAGAAAGCAAACGTGAGGAGACAAAAACCCATAGTTTCGGGCAATACTTTGATTTCATGTGTTAACAAAAAGGCAAGTCCACCACCTTTGCACCCAGAAAATGCCCCGGCCTCCACCTGTGTCCCCATCCGGGAATTCTTATGTAGAGGGACTAACTCAGGAGTCAAGAAGATGAATTGCTTAGGAGAGAGGGTAGATGCTGGGGCTGGACTAACCCCCAAGGTTAGGGGGTACCTAAAAAGCGGAGGGACAGTTACAACGTGCATTAGGAGAGGTCATTGGGCAGTGAGGTCTGAGATCCAGAGAGCAAGATTAGAAATGGAAAGTGTCATCTAAGAAAAGTTAAACTTCTTTGCTGCTTTTTTTTCCTGGATTATAGGAAAAGCCCACATTTCATGTGGAGTTTTAATTTTTATCTTTTTAATGGTAATTCCCTTTAGTTGCACAGCTTTCAGGAAAGTGACACCTGGGTGGTGGCAGAAAGTGAAGAGGGCAGTGTAGAACCATACTTGCCCATGTTATCCTCTGGGGAGGTTCACAGGAAGGGAGTAGCAGCATGGGGACCGGTCTGGAAAGGCCAGGCAGAACTTACTGGACAGATAGGGCAAAGCTGGAAGGACCAGGGAAAGCCCCTACACTGGGTGGGCCACTCAAAGAGATGCCAGATAAAATCTCCCCGTTCCCAGGAAATGCCAGAGGGGAGTCCTGCCATCAAGGCTGAGTTGACTCTTGAGGGTGCAGATGTTAGAGATACAGTACACATTCCACTGGACTTTAGATGAACTAGCCAGAGCAAAGTATTTGAAAAGATTGTAATGAGCCTAATTTTTTTATATTACCAGATTTGCAATTGTCAAGACAAGTTATAGTCATATCATTATTCCAATAAATTGGTTAAGGTAGTTTTAAAAATTGTGATTTCTTTTATGGGATGGCTAAAGTTTTTCTGTTGTGATTATACAGTATCCTAAAACCAAACTGCGATTTAAAAAATATATCTAAAATAAAAGCATGCATTTCAAAAGCTTCCAGAATGATCCCTGCGTCTCACAAGGGTTAATTTATGAAAGACCCAAGACAAGCATTCACGTTCTGTTCCCACAGTAGAGCCTAGGTTGATTTTAAATACAGCTTTGATGATTGACGGATGATTGGCTGCAGTTATAGGAGAATTAAATTAGCAACCAGAGGGAAACCAGATTAAATGGTGGGTTGCATCTGGATGGGCTCAGGACTGTCAGAATTGATATAAGTGCTACTTTATGTGATCTTGCTTAATGTGATCAGGGCTAACCTAAGACTCAAGCTAATATGGCCACTTAGCAATTCAGAGTTTTGCATTTAGATAAAGATCTCTGCCCGGACCTGCGTAATGTGAGCAGAGAGAATGATGGTGTGTGTGTATAAGGGAGGGTGAAGGCTCTAAGTGGGTTTGTAATTAATTGATAAATGACTGGCAGAATTCTACAGCTTCATTTTTCTTACCAGTGTCTCTAGAGCACAGGCACACGTTGCCAGATAGCCTTGAAAATGTCACCGTTTTTCTGGAGCAAAAAGAATGGCATTGTTTGCTGTCTTTCCTTGAGGACCTGGCAAGGAGAGTGGAATTCTGTCAAGAGAGAATCCAGGACTCTGGCCTCCTCGTTCTCCCGTGCTCGGGAGGAGGATGAAATGGCTCCAGCTTACGAGTCTCCTCAGAGAAGTTTCTCCAGCCACAGGAGAGTTCGAGCCACTCTCTGGCTGACCCACGAGGTCCTAGGGGGGTTTGCTGCCGAGCACTGACTGTGATTCGGGGATTGGTCACTCAGAGTCCCCTCAGGTGGCCCTGTCCCCTCCTGATTAAAGATTTGCCTCAGCATCTTTCAGTGGAAACTCCCTGGGCTAGATGAAGGCTGGATGGCGAAGGCTGAACTCCTTCCCCTACTGCTGACAGGCTGGGAGTCCTTGGGCAAGTCACTCGGTCTGAGTTTGTTTCTGCATCTGTAAGATGGGGATGATGTCTCCCCACAGAGTTCTGAAGGTGCTCAAACAGGAAAATGGCTGTGAGCGCCAAAGGCCACTTGAAAGCCGACTGCAAGTGTGAGTTACTGTGTTTGGGGCTCACCTTTGACAAAAGGCAGGACTCCTTCTTCCACCTTACGCAGCCAGGCCTCCTCCGTTTGGGGATGAACAGGGGCATTTCTCCGCTCGGCTCACAGCAGCCGCCTGCGGATCTGCTGCATCTCTGAATGAGCAGGTGAATTTAGCTGAAGGTCTGCACCAGGGCGTGGACGTCGTTCCCCTTGGTCTCTCGGGCTTTCTTCCCTGCAGACCCTGGTGGATTTGGGGCCACATCTTACCAATCTTCGCCTTCACTTTTTCTCTTCACGGGCGATAGGGAGAGACAGAGTCACCATGTCTCCTCATTTGTGTCCGGAGGGCCAGGCCTCGTGGCAGGTGCCGGGGATACCAGCAAGTTGTGAGCTGCTGGCTGGCACGGAGAGGAGCCAGTTCCTGAAAGGAATTAAGTGTTGTAGGACAGAGCCCAACACATGCCAGTCATTTTATAAATACTTACTCGTCTTCTCCTTCTGCTTCTTTTCCTTCTCCTTCTTCTTCTCCTCCTCCTCCTCTTCCTTCTTCTTCTTCTCCTCCTCCTCCTCCTTATTATTATTATTATTATTATTATTATTATTATTATTATAACTACTACTACGGGAGCATTGAGGATTGGCCTGGTTTTGCAAATGTGTTTCCTTTGACTTCTCCAACCCATTAAGTGAAAGGACTCCTCAGCTCCACACTGTGGCTTATGTCATTGTCCCTGGAAGGCTTTAGGGTTGCAGGTCTTCCAAGGCAGGCTCTCAACACTGCTTTGGCTTGTGGGAGCTCCTAGCCCATTAGAAGCTCTGCTGTGGAGGCCGGGGCATTAGACACTGGGCTTGCAGGGGTGCCGAGGCCCCTCAGCTCCTGGCTCATCGGGCAGGGCTCTCCCCAGGGCTGAAACTCACAGGAGGGCTCAGCTGCAGGGACCCACTGGTGTTTGCTGTCAGCTGCCAGCTTTGGTCAGAGAGAGGAAGTTCTGCGGCTGCCTGGATGGGCGGTCCCGAAGGTGGTGGAGGGCTTGTGCAGGGTGCAGAGAATCCTTCTGAGATTGCCTTGCGTACTCCCGTCTTCAGAGCACCACCCCACACTTTACAGCTGGAGACGCTGTGGCCCGCCACCAGGGAGAGCGGGGCCAGCTGGCTCCAGGTTCCAGCGTTAGGTCTCCAGACACTGGAGAAGTGCCATGTGTGCAGACTCATGCTCTGCGTTGACCACGGCTCAGAGCCCGTCTGTCCACTGGCGCCTTCCTCCTTCCAAGGACACCACCCTTTTCAACAAGAGAGAGAACCCCAAGTACTCAACACCTTCATTTTATGTAAACCCCCAGTTGGGGCGCGGTGGCTGAGGATCCCCTTCGGTCCTTGCCCTTTACTCCGACTGTTGATTCGCATTTACATAAGTGCTGGGTGGAAACAGGAAGGTGTTGGTCTAGCCCAGAGGCCTCTCCAGACGCCTCCATTTTAAAGATTCTGTTCTGTTTGTTCACAGTGTAGTTTAGGTGACATTTTGTCACGTTTCTTGTCTCATGTATCTTGCTAACTCCGCGGCCCCTCCTTGAAGACAAGAAGAGCGTCTCGCATCCTGCATGACCCTTACACTTATTGCTGGAGGAAGATTCCATCATCCGGTACAGTATTACTCCAACTACCCTTGCTTGAGCACCTAAGCTGGGTGACTAGGGCCTGAGGGGAAACGTCAGTGAAAAGTGAGGCAAGACTGGAGAATATTTCATAGAGTTTGGTAGGAGCGGAAAGCATTAGCGTTGAGAGAAGGCAGGTAGGAAAGGAGGAAAGGGGAGAGTTGGGGGGTGACTGGGGCCAGGGGCACATAGTGAGATTAGGAGGGTCCCAAATGGAAGGAACGCGATCCAGAGCACAGGCAGACGAATTGATTCTGGAAAGAAGAGGGTCACCCCTTCAGTAGACTAGTGGAAGGAAAGAAGATGGGGCTGCATTTGGACATGGATGTGGAGGGGAAAGGGGTTCACCACTAATGTCCTTGGGTTTTCACTGTTAAATGAATCAAAAAGGAGACACGGGTCCTGACATGAAGGGACATATGGTGTAAGGACCCATGGACTGGGGGACTTAGAAGTGGCATCTGTGACACAGAAATGGCCGTGTGGCCTGATGGGGGGAGATCCAGGAAAAGGGAAAGCTAGAGAGAACCAAAGCTGGGAAACAGAGTTATCCCGAGGGTCATCTCTCCCTCGCTCCCCTGCCCTCAGCCCACGTCCCAGGATCCTGAAGCCCCCAGGGGGCACCCCACCCACCTGGCCTTCCCCAGGTTCCCAAGTACGCCTGGCCCAACCTCCCTCTTCCCTCAGAAGGCCTTTGCCGGTGACCTGCCAGCTAAGTGCTGCCGTGGTTTCGGCAGCTGCTCCTGGCTTTGGGCGCTTTTCTCTCTCAGATGACAGCGTCATATGCTTGGGGGGTGGGGATGGCCCAGTAGCTTTTTTTTCCGCACAGACTTTACATCAGCTCTGGATCAATAGGCCAAATTGTTAATTCTCAGACCGTTCAGCAAAGTATCAATTTACCATATGGCCAACTTGTCAAATTTACCAAAATAACCAGTTTCCCAACGCTTGTTTCAAGGCGTACCCAATGTATGAATATATTCATGCATATATTTGTCGCAAATATAGTCAGTGAATATAAATATATGCTTCATGCATAGTCAGTGATTCTGAAGATGTCCAACAAAGAGGAATATATTTTTCTTGTGAATATAGTTAATAAATATGTATTGCGGGCTGGATTGTGCCCCTACAGAGTTCATATGTTGAAGCCCTAACCCCCAATACCTCAGAAGGTGACTGGAGATGGGGCGTTGAGAGAGGTAATTAAGTTAAAATGAGGTCATTGAAGTAGATCCTCACCCCTTGTCACTGTCTCTCTACGAAGAGGAGATTAGGACACAGACGGGTGCAGAAGGAAGATGATGTGAAGATACAGGGAGAGGACGGCCATCTACAAGCCAAGGGCAGAGCCTCAGAAGAAACCAAGCCTGCCAACACCTTTATCTTGGACTTCTAGCCTCCAGAACCGTGAGAATATACATTTCGGCGGTTTGAGCCAGCCAGCCCATGGTATTTGGTTATGGCGGCTCCAGCACGCCAACACAATCATCTTAGGGCTGTATTTTAAAATACAAGATACATTGCATCAGTATTTTAAGGAATTATTTGTTAAAATTTTCGAGTTTTAGAGCAGGGTAATCTCAGATATATTCAAGAAGAAGATATTCATTCACCATTTTAAAAGTCTTGACATAAATCTGTTCAAATTCATTGATTCTTTTCAGGAAGACTATTTCTTCAAACGAGATTTTGATAAATGGGGCAGGTTGGTCATGGATTTACGGCTGATGGGACTGCTTTCCCGATTCTACACGTGATTAGGCTGTCCTCTGTGCAGAGGGGCTGGCAGGGTGGCACGTGGGGGTGTACACAGAAATTCTCGTTGCACTCCTCGAGTGCACACCGGGCACGCTGCTAGCTGCCCTCCCAAAGGTGATTCCCGAATTCTCACAATGGGCTTAGGGGATCGGGATCCCATGATACAGACAAGAATATCAGAACTTAAGGCAGTTAAATAACTCGCCATGGTCACAGAGCTAATCGTTAGGGAGAGCATTCCCTAGTTCTGATAGGTCTAGACAGGTTAAGTCCCAGCTGCACTGCGTGCCAAGTGGATTAACTTCTCTATACCTCAGTTTCTTCGTTTATAAATGGGAACAATACTACTACTCACCGGATGGGGTTGTTGAATGGATTAAATGAAATAACGTATGTGCTCAGCACAGAGCCTGGCATGTACAAAGTCCTCCAATGTTAGCTGTTGCTACCAACTAGGAAATATGCTAAGTGTAACGTCAGACATTACGTAGCAGTGCTTCAAAGTGCTTTCCGTGTTTGAGATGAGGAAAGCAAGGCTGTGAGAAGTTGAGGGACTCCTTTGCCGCCCTCCAGTCTTTTGTTCTGATTGGTGAACCCCACCCACGTTTAGGAGGGCAATCCGCTCTACTCAAGGTCCACCAATTTAAATGTTAATCTCCCCTAAAAGCATCCTCACAGAAACATCCAGAATGGTGGTTGACCAAATATATGGGCACTGTGGCCCAGCCACGCTGACAAATAAGACTCACCATCTCACCATCAATGTCTCTGCCCAGCTCCATCGAGAATTTTCTGAGAGCGTTTGCTTGTTACTGAACTTCACCCCTAGGCCCCAGAAGCCCTGGGAAAGGGAGGAAGGGCTGTGGCAGAGGGCTGAGGCTTGAGCCCTACTCACTCCATCTTTCCTCCTTCAGAAGAAAAGTGCTGGGATGAAACAACTTACTTTATTGTATCAGATTGGAGGGGGTGTAGGTGAGCATGTTTTTTCTTTTGTCATTTCTTTTGATAAAGTTGTAATGTTTTCATTATATATTAACTACAAGCTTGCATGCAACTTAATGAACCAGAGGGAAAATGTGTTTATAATCTTCTCCTTAATTATGGTACTTGTTTAAGGTTTGCTTAAGCATTGTTCATTTTTAAAAAATCAGTTTTATTGAGGCAGAACTGCTGACTTCAAAACTAGATTTTTGTAACACTCTAATCTTTGTGGAGACTCAAAGCTTTCTTCTGCATAAACGGAAATCTCACCGTCTTGTACGTCAGGGGAAGGACACACCTTGGAAACTGGCCTAAGGTACAGGGGCAAAAATCAGCCTTTTAAGTGTTAAAACTATAAAACAGAAATCATCAGGCAACAGTTGTGTGGCAGTATTAAGATTATTATAATTATTAGGTAAACTTGCTACGGTCAGGGAGTAGAAATTCTCCTCCAGTAAACAACGCAAGTAACACTACTGCAGGAATACTCAGCCGGCCAGACATCCGAAGCGTGCCGAAGGAAGGACTCCGATAAGAGCTCGACCCTTGTATCTCATCGCCCCGTGCCCCAGGAACGCAGACCTCATTCTCCTTGGTTTTATATGGCTGCCAAGTGGCAGGGAGCAGATGGGACCCACCTGGTCTCTCTTTTACACCCCAATTGATCCAGCATCTTTGTTGCATGCCTGGGACTTACAGCTCTGGCACCAGGGTACAGGGGTGAGTGGAGGAGAGCGCTGGACAAAAAAAGCAAATTAAGGCCATTGTGGCTGGTCAGCCCGCCTCGAGGGAAGACAGAGTCAGTTCAAACTCGCGTCGTCTATTTTGAGTTAGAGACTTCACATCACATAGATGGGGAGGGCTGCCCAGAACTGGTAAAGGCAGAAGAAAAACAGAGAGGATGAGCACTTTAACACAATTTACAGATGACTGCTTTTCTCACCAACAAAAAAAAATCTCCCAAACCTTGAGGAATGGAAGTGGAGGGTGAAGGAAGGAGCGGCGCTGGTGACAGGTTTTCTCTCTCAGAGGAGGGAGTCACACCATCAGAGCTGTGAAAATGAATCACGTCTCTTCTATCAAGGCTTCGCACAGATTTTCTGGGAAACCTGTCATTGAGGATACAATAGAGAGGACTGTCCTTTTCGGTAGCTTAGCGTTTTCCAGAGGAGACGGAGTAAATCAGCTGGGGGACTAAACTGCAAATTAAAATAAAATTAAGGTGTGTCGTGTGGGCTACGTTTCCCAGCCCCGTTGCAGGAGAGCATGTCAGACTGGTCGCAGCAGCGTGAAGGGCTAACGGTGTGGTCCCATCCTTCACACTAGGACGGCTCTTTTCAGAATAGCACCAAAGAGCAGCAGCCACAGGGCAGCTCTAGGTTACAGAACAGTCCCACGGGTGTCATTACACTTAAGCTGCCCTAAAGCAGATTTCTGATCCCTGTCTTCTTAATGAGAGAGTTTAAGGCCACAGCTAAGGGCACACATTCTAACTCAAATCCCATGCTCTCTCTGCTTCAGCACAAGGTGGACGGACCCACTCTGTCTGTGGAGACGGGCGGAGTGGCTGACGTGGTTTCCTGTTGGCTCCTCGTTAAGAAGGAGACCAGCTGGGGCGCCTGGGTGGCTCCGTTGGTTCAGCGTTCGCCTCTAGCTCCAGCAGGGTTGGCTTCCTGCTCTGTGGGGAGCCTGCTTCTCCCCCTCCCTCTGCCCCTTCCCCATCCCCCAACGCTCGTACTCTCTCCCTCTGTCTCTCTCTGGTTTTCTCTCTCAAATAAATGGATAAAATCTTCAAGGAAAAAAAGAGAGAGAGACCATTTTGCCTGGGACTGAAGGATTTTCCAGGAAATGAGAGACTCCCGGGCAAATTGAGACAACTGGTCACCTTACTTATTATATTACCAGAGTCCTCATAGGAGATTCTTCAGAAAGCACATTGAGCGGTAAAATTTTAGGATGACAGTTACATATGCATGGGATTTGCATATAATTTACTTCTACTCAAAGAATATTTGCAAGCGTCTTAAATGTAACATTTTGCTCTATTCTAAAATTGTCATTTCGACTACTTTTTCTTCCCCGTTTCTTCTTCATTGTTGCCTCAAATCCCCAAGGGGCGGATGTGGAGGAAGGACAGAAACAGGAAAGAAAAATCGGTAGAGACAGACGTTTGCTCCCATATTTAAAGTGTGGTCTTGGTCGCAGTGTACTGAGGACTCCTCTGTAGCAGTGATTCTCAGACTCGAGTATCGTACGGGTCGACAGCCCCTAAGACGGCCCCTAGTGATTCCTGCCGCTTGGTCTTCATGCTCTTCTGAAATTCTCTTCCTTTGAGTGTAGTCTACGTTGGGATTTGTCTTGGGGACGTCCCCTCCCTGCCGCCCAGACCCGCAGCTCTGGGGAGAGTCAGAGACCATGTGAGGAGCTAAATAGCCAGCAGAGACCTAAAGCCTCCTGAAGGCCACGCAAGGGGGCCTAGGAGTGATTCTCCAGCTCTGGTGGAGTCTTGAGATGATCGCAGCCTGAGCAGCTGACCGCAGCGTCACGAGAGAGCCTGAGCCAGAATCACAGAGCTAAATCCATCCCTGTTCTCGACCCGTACGAACTCTGAGCTACTAAACGCCGGTGGTTTTCAGCCTTTGTGCTGGAGGGTGATTTGCCAGAAGTAACGGTAGCTAGTACAAACGTGCATCAGAATCCCCTAAATAACAACTTGATAAGATCTGGATTTCTGAGACCCACCCGTGGAGATTGTATTCCGCAGATGTGCCCCGAAGGCTTTGCTTTCCATCAGCAATCCGGGGAGAATCAGAACTGAACAAATTTTTGCTTAAGAGCACGTGTCTAGAATAAACACTCCCTGGGAAGGTCTGGAGGGAGGGGAGACTGCTAGGGAGGTATGGCTGCCAGATAAAATACAGGACACACACTTATATTTGAATTTCAGATAAATAACAAAAGATGTTTTCCCCTAAGTTTGCCCCCGTGTGGTATTTGGGACGTATTTATACTGAAACATTATTTGTCATCTGAAATTCAAATCTGACTGGTATTCTGTATTTCTAAGGCTCAATGCTATCCAGAGGTAAGGCCCCACCGTAAGTGAAGGCCCAGTGGGAAACGAAGTGGTGCTTTCCTTTGGCAAATGGCAGGATTTTCATCCCTGAGGGGCTGGTGAGGGGGCTGCAGGCTGACAGTCTGGGTCCTGCCCCTCTCCCACCCCACGGGCAGGCTGCAGTCTGGGGCCCCATGGACCGCCTCATCGGAGGGATTGAGGGAGCCGCTCAGGAAGCCCTCCTTCACAGCCTGGGGGTGCTGGAGGCCCGAGAGGAGGGCGCAGGGTTGGTGGCTGGCCCCTCGGTGGCCAAGTGATGGGGGCGACGAGGCCCTGTGCGCCCAGCCCCAGGGAGAGGCCGGCCCCGCCTGTGTGGACGCTGCTGCCTGGTGGGCGCCACCCACAGTGCTGGGCACTTGCTCCTTTGGGTGCGGTGTTATCAGCCTTTTCCAGAGCAGCGAATGGGTGCCAGGCGTCTCCCACACGCCTCCAGGGGCTCAGCTGAACGCAGCTGCTCACAGTAAATGTGTGTGTTGCTTATTCTGAGTATGTCTGAGGCTCCGATGAGTTCCATGTATTGCCGCTCTCCACCCTGTGAAACAGGAGGATGGTTCCAGAGACGGTCCTTAACGGCTGAGGTCTTAAGAACTCTGGCTTTTAATTCTTTTGTATGTGCTTTCTTGTCATGGGGCAGAGTCTTAATTTTGATGTGTTTATTTTCAGCTGTGAAATGTCTTCAAAGAGAGAATGAGAATGAGTGTGAGTGCGTGTGAGTGTGGGGGAGAGAGAGGGGCTGGCAGACTGAAGTGCTCTAGGCAGGGGTGGGAAATAAAGGCTCCCAACGTGCGCAGCGGCGGTAGTCAGGCTCAGGCTCGACTCCGTGTTGGAAGCAGGCGCGCAAAGGGAGGTCTGGTCCCTGGTGCTCCGGCCCAGCCCTGCCCTGGGGTCTGAAGCAAGCCCGCCAGAGCCCCCAGGAGGGGACAGTGCAGGGCTGTGCAGTTTTGTGAGACAGGGCGAAGGTTTGGGATCAAACGTGCCGAATCTCTGTCTGCTGTGGGGCTCTTGAGGGCTCGAGGAGAACTCCTTGGGCGCGGCTCCCTAACACCGGCACGGCTGAAACCAAACCAAGTGGAAGAGTGGAAACTGCAAGGGTTCTGCTGCCGTGTCCCACCCGGAACCTCAGGGGACTCCCACAGCTCGGTGCCAGGACCCTCACCGCACACGTGGCTGCCTCGGAGGGCGTGAGCGTCCCTTGGATCCAGACACAGAGGATGGTATGGAGCGGGGAGGGGCCGGGTTCCCCGCTCCCACTTTGGCCTTCACCTTGGCCTCTCCGGGTGTCTGCAAAACGAACAGCTGCCCCGAGGTCTGCCCCTGCACCAAGCGCAGGGATGCCTGTGACGCACTTGGCGCGTGGCACCCAGGAAGGGGGAGCGGTCAGTATTTCACTGTGTGCGCTGGCGACGCTGGGGTCAGCGGGGAGGCAAAAAGCCCAGCCGAGACAGGGTTCATACCTGCTTAGAGTCTGTTGGACTGGAAAGAACCACTAGCCCGATTAATGCGGCCCCTCTGTTTAGAGATGACAAGACTCGGGGGCCGACAGGCGACGGCTTGCTCGGCATCTCACAGCTGTCTCCCTCTCTGGGCACCGTGAGGAGGAAGCATCTCACAGCTGTCTCCCTCTCTGGGCACCGTGAGGAGGAAGCCGCGGCTCGGAGCCCAGACCCTCCAGCGACGGAGTTGCTAACACAGCGACCCCAGAGCCCTGCTGGGTCTGCTCCGACACCGCCACCACCACCGCCACCACTGCAGGCACTTCAGCTCCTCGTAAACGAATGAAAGGGCTACACGCTCAAGTCCTGCGAGAACCAATAATTAAGCACAAAGGCAAGTCTGGGTTTGAAATTAATGACTACGGAATTCTGAAATGATTTTGAGATGAAACGAATAGTTTACACTAATGTGCATCTCACTAGACAGCGTTGCTTAGGAAAAGCTGCTCTGTTGAACGTAGGAGACAAAGATCATGTCTGTCCTTTTAATTCATGGCCTCAGGGAGCTTGGAGGGGGGAGAGGCAGTGAGGGGTTTGAAGCTTTCAATGCTTACTGGGCAGAAATAGGACTTTCTCTGAAACAGGTTAGCTTTTAAGGATGTAACATTGAGTACTTGGTATGTGTTTTACTTGTATTTATATGTTTAATCTTCATGATAGTCTTAGGAGATAGGTGCCAGAATTATCCCATTTTACAGATGAGAAAACTAAGACCAAAGAGTAACTTATGCAAGATCAAATAGCTAATAGATGGCATCACCAGGACTGAATCTTAGAATCTGCCTAGAGTCTTGCCCTTACCGACTGTGCTCTGCCACCTTGAAAGAGCCAACGTGCCAAACTTACGAGACTGGGAACTATTGAGACATTCCTCACGAACGTACCCGTTTCATCCAATTACTATTCCAAGGTTAAGTGCAGGGGCTGAATCTCATGGGCCCTAATGCCCTAGTCCAGCTGCCCTACCATACTGCTGGTCTGGAAATGCCCTGGAAACACAGGTGGGATCTTTTATAATCTCCAGTATCCACCCCTTACTTTATGCTGCTGGATGAAAACCAGGACCCAGCTCTCCTCTTCAGCCCACAAATGCTGTAAGGAGCCAGCACCAGGCTCAGTGTTACAGTTTTTTTAAAAAGACACTTCCATGAACCCGCCCCCGAGAACCCACCAGTATCAGCTTAAAGGGAGCAGGTTGGTTCAGTGAGAACCAGGAAGGGGTGCAGGGCCTGAAAACCTAGCCTGGTGTGTTCCCTGAGGTTATAGAGAGGCACCTAGTTTCTTAGTCCCCTTTTTCTTTTCTATTTTGATTCAGAGATGGTGGTATCATTGCTTCTTAGGACAAGTTAGATTATGCAGTGAGCCCTCAGAAATCTACAGTAAACTTGGTAGAAGGGAGGAATGCATGGAGAAGAGGCACTTGCTGGTAATTTAGTTTAAATCAATGAATAGTTGCTCTGATACCCTTTTTAAAAAAGATTTATTTAGTTGTTTGAGAGAGAGAAAGAGAGAGAGCAGGGGAGGGGGAAAGAGAAGAGGGAAAGACAGTCTTAAGCAGACTCTGCGCAGAGCCCGGCGCAGGGCTCGATCCCACGACCCTGAGATCACCATCTGAGCCAAAAGCAAGAATCGGATGCTTAACTGACTGCACCGCCCCGGCGCCGCTCTGATACCCTTTTTATATGTACGGGATATCTGCGTACTACACACTGTGCCCATTCCTCCGCTCCTTCGCTTTCCATGTAACATACCCTGTAGCACATTCTAGATTCAGAATTATCACGTAAACATTTACCTCCTGCTTTCTCGGGACTTCATAGAGTTTCGTTGTCTGGATGTATCAGAATTTATTTAACTATCATCTATATTAAAGAACATCGTAACTGTGTCTCCTCTCGTGGTCTTACAAATAATGCTGAAATTATTATTTCCACGCATGTATATATTTCTGTTTTGCCTTGGTTTTGTTATCGTGGGGAAAATTTTCCTAGAAGTGGAACTGCTAGGTCAGAGGATATTTGTATTTAAATTTTAATATTTCCAAATCCCACAAAGAGGTTGCACCAACTTGCTCTCAGTGGAAGGACTTTTAAACGCTGAGTCCAGCACCCTTCTTATCTGACTAGATGCTCATACGAAATGCAACTGTGCCGTGAAGTATAACAGGTGCGTCAGATGATGAATCTATGAAATGGAATGGATGCATTTGCCAAGATATTTTGAGCTGGCGAGGGGGAGGGTGGCAGCTGGATCGACCCCTGGTGGTGACAATCTCATGGCAAAGGAGAAAAATTGGGTGTGGTTTTCACGTCTGGCAACTGGTGGCTTGTGCGGGATATTTGCCATATCTCACTGGCACTTCCTAACTCGTAACCCCACCCAGTGGGGGGTGCTTCTGATCCCCACCCAGGCTGGTAAAGGGAATATCTGTGACTCAAACTTGTACACTTTACTGATTACATCAGATCAGCATAGGGAGCTCAGCTCTGTAAAATCCACCTTGCCCTCCGAAATGTACCTGTCAGCGTGCATTCCCGCATCAGGCTCATCCACGTCTCCTGAGAAAACAGCAATTCCTTTGATGTGCACCCTCCACAAACTCCCACCTAGTCTGGAGGGTTCTGTGTGTAGGTTATGCTGCCGTGGGACTTTCTGTCCTCACCTGAAGTTGTAACAGCGGTAGAGAGACCAGACCGGCTGCAGACTGGTCAGCCGAGGAGATGAAAGCTATCAGCCACAGTAGCGCTGTAGGTTAGCCGTGAGCTTCGTGTAAATACCACCCTCATCCTTCACGACCAAGGATGGTAAGAAGTCAAGCACATTACTAACCAAGTTTGGATCTGGTATGATTTTCCCACATCCTCTCAAATACCAGTAGGTGACAGCTAGCCTCATCTAAAATCATTCTTAAATGGCAGAAAATAAATTTCCTGCTGTGCCACGCCCATTTGCTGTTAACAAAATGTGCTGAGTGTCTACCCCATGTCCAGTCCAGGACCAGGCACTATGGGAAATATGAAAGAAATACAGGGCACCTCGGTAGCTCAGTCAGTTGGGAGTGTCCCCCTTCTAAGAAAAAAAGAAAGAAAGAAAGAAAGAAAGAAAGAAAGAAAGAAAGAAAGAAAGAAAGAAAGGTAAAGCAGTTGGACACAGGCCAATCAGAGCAGGAAAGTGTCGGTGCAGAGAAGAGCCTCGAGTCAGGAGGGAGCGGGTGAAAGCTGGCCGAGAGCCGAGCTGGCGAAGGCAGGAGAGAAGCCGCGCACTTGGGAGTCACCAAAGGAGGGATAAATCAGGCTGAGCGTGACCCAGAGTGCAGAGAGCACAGGCTGCATTCTGCTCTCTGCCTTACAGCTGTGTGGCCTGAACCGTCCTGAGCCTCTGGTTTTCACCTGTAGAATTAGGACAGAAATACCGGCCCCACTTCGCTGGATTATTGAGATCAGTGAGTTGGCTTACGGCACACAGTCTGTCTCATCATGGGGAGTGCTCGAAAATGTTCGCTCCCCTCCTCACTGGCCCATCTCCGTGCCCCACCTCCCGTCTGGTGGGAAGGGATTGCCTTTGGAGGAAAGGGGCCCAGAGGGCTGACCCGTGACGTCTGTTTTCCAGGTGGTGCCACTAAGCAGATGCAGAAGTTCAGGAGGGGCAACTATTCCGAAGGGGAACATAGGGCTGGTATGTTGTATTTGGAGTTTGAAGTGATAGCGGGCCAGTCCTGCTGGAGGCTGGAAACCCAAGGGCTGAGCGCTGGGACCAGCAGGGAAGCAGGAGTCCTGAGCAGGGAGGCCGAGGCCATTCAAGCCACACGTGTCCCTGGACTCCTAGAAGGGGCAACAGCAGCTGTGGCTGAAGTGAGCAGGCCAACCCGAGGCTCGGGGCTGAGCAACAAAGACCCTAAAGATGAAGCCGACATCCTATCACTGACCAGACCGCTTGGAGAATTAGACACCCACCCCAGGGTCCTGGCTGCTCGGTTACGGGCTTTTATCCGTTTCTGAGTTGACGACAGTAAGGAGGCTGATGTCAGAACCCGGGGCTTCTGCCGTCATTACTCGGCAGAGTGGGTCTGAGGTCCCCTGGACGAACTCCTGCGAAAAGGTGAATATTTTCAGCTGTGTATCTCAGACGGGTTTCCTGCCGAGCGAGGGCCAGAACAAACCAAATCATTCCAGCCACACGTACTGAGCTCCTCCCAGAGGCCAAGCGCCTGGCATGAACAAGGCTCTCTATGTGTGTCGAACTGGAGTTGAGAAATGTCACGGGAAACCGAGAAACAAGCGACCAGACCTCCTCCCCTAACCGCTGGTGATAAACTGGCTGGCACACTGCTGAGTCTCCATTAGACCACCGGCTCAGGTAAGAGATTCCCTGCCCCCCACTTTCTCGAAGGCAGTGGGGTTAAATCATGACTCCTGACAGTGGCTGGTGCCAACAGAAGGGGGCAGCACATTCAGAGTGGGAGGACTACCCCTGGTTGGTTCTGGGAGTTCAGGCAAGTCACCCAGGCTCCCCGTGCCTCAGTTTCCTCCTATGCAAGAGCACAAAAACATCCCAGCTTTGTGGCAAGGCTTAAGTGAGCACACATGAAAGCACTTTGTATGATGCAGAACTCCGTGAAGACGATCATTAGTGCTGTATGGCAGGCCCCTCGTGTTTGCCTTGGGTTACCTCAGGAAATTCCTCTGCTCAGAATCCGCGTCAGGGAGGGCAGCTGTACGAGGGTGAAATGGTTTCCCATCTGTCGTGGGTTGAACTGCGGCCCTACCGCCACCACCACCCCTGCCCCGCAGCCTGTGAATGTGACCTTATCTGGAAATAGAATCTTTGCCGACGTGATGAAGTGAAGGGTCTTGAGCTAGGATCATCCTAGATTTAGGGTAGGCCCCACATCTCATGATTGTCTTACAAGAAAGGAGAGGGAAGTTTGAGGCACAGAAGGGAAGTGCTGCCGAGATCTGGAGTGATGTGTCCACGCGCTAAGGGGCTCTAAGGGTTGTTAGCTGCCACCAGAAGCTGGGACAGAAGCACGGAACCGATTCTCGAGTTTCAGGCCTTCCAGAAGGAACCAGCCCTGATGTCTTGATTCTGGGCTTTTGTCCTCCAGAACTGTGAGAGAACAGACTTCTGTTGTTTTGGGTCACGAAGGCTGTGGTAATTTGGTACAGTGGCCCTGGGAAATGAATACCCATTCACACTGAGAAGCCTTGGCGCGAGAGACTGCCAGCCTGCCGGTTCACCGCGCTCCGTCCATCTTCTCCCTGGGCTCTCGACGCTTCCTTGGGCAGCTTCTGGGACATGTTGATCATGCCACTCCCCTTCTCCGAAGCTACAGTGGGTTCCAGATGATTCCAAGTGACGTTCAAACGCATTCTCCCATGTCTCCCAAAGTTTTGTTCTTGGGGGAGTGGCCTGGACGGTCTCATTACCTGAGGGCATCAAACTTATCCTCCTTTGTAATAAACACAGCAGTTGTGTGGCAGTTGGTAAAGGGAACCACAGCGTGTGATGGTCCATCTCTAGCTTGATGCTTAGAGCAGTGGTTCTGAACCGTTAGGGTGTGTTAGAATCACGTGGAAGGCTGGTGAAAATACAGATCATTGTCTCCTTCCCTTCACTCCTCCCTCCCCACAAGTTTCTGACTTAGTAGGTCTGGGGCGGGGTCCACGAGTTCTCATGTCTCACATGCTCACAGGTGATGCCAACGGTCCTGGACTACACATGAAACAGCATGAGCTCAGAACAGCGGTTCTCAAACTTTGCCACACATTAGGATTACCTGGAAAGCTTCCCCAAACCCCATGTCTAGTTTGCAACCCATACCTATTAAATCAGAATCTCTGGGGGTAGGACCTGAGCATCAGCATTTCTGAAAGCTCCTCGGTGATTTTAATATGCAATCAGATTGAAAGCCAGTGGCTGAGAGGCACTCCCCTGTCCCCCGGCCGGATGGGGATGGGGTGGGAGGCTGGGAGATGCCCTGGCTAGGCTTGGGGCCCGTCCCTTGCAGCCAGGCCTGGTACCCCACTCTAGGGGTGCGTGAGGGAAGGAGACAGACACTGGAGTCCTAAGGGGGTGTCACTATTTTCTGATACTACTTGCTTTTTGAATTTATCAAGTTGTTCAACTCCTCTTTGTTCTCCTTTCCTTATCTGCAAAATGGGGACAGTAAAAATACCGACCTGAAAGCCAGCCTGGGGAAGATGAAAGGAGAAGATGTCCTTGAAGCACCTGGCCCAGGTGCTGTAGAGGGGAGACGTTCAGAAAACTCATTCCTCCCCTCCCCCACCATCTGTTCCCTCCTGACTCTCTAGTCTGAACCGGTGGGGAGAACGGGGCCTGCACACTTGTCCCTTTGTTTCTGGTTTCACTCCCAGAGTTTGGAACCTGACATCTTAGTCACACTGTTCTTACTACTAAAAAGAAATCTTTAGGGCTACCTCTTTGTTTGTTTATTCTTCCGAGATTTCTTTTAAATATACATACCTATCCCCCCCTCTCTAAGTGGTAGTATACTTCATACCCTTTTCTCTACTTTGCTTTTTTCACTTAACAATCTCTTTTGAAGATTACTGCAGTAGTCTTTAGTTCTGTATAGAAATATTCGTTATTTCTTTATAGAGCTGCAGAACATTCTATCGTGTGTGTTTGGCTCAACCACGGCTGGTTTAAGGAGTTCTTCTCTGACGGATGTTGGAGTCGTGGCCAGCCCCGCACACTACAGCCGCGACACACATGCTTGTACCTGTTTTTCGTGTTTTGCCAGTGTATCTTTGGGGAGGATTCCTGGGGCGTCCCCCTGCCACCGCCGCCTCACCTGGGCCTGGCTGCAGACCCTGGACCGCTAACCACAGCCGCCTCCCTTCCTTTCCGTGAGATGGGACAGGTCTGGACGGCAGGAGCAGCCCCAGAAAGGCGGCCTCTGCTTCCTTTCTGCCCCCCCCATCTCATCCCAGTGCATCTTACTGGAGCCACCCAATTCTTCTGCAGAACTCTAGCTGTAAAGGAATGTGGGAAGTGTAGCGTTGGGGTTTCTTGTCTCTGCCACTCGGGGAAGCTCCCAGAAGGGGGCTCACTGACTCAATTCCTTTGTTTTACGAATGAGGACATCGAGGCTGGGGGCGGGGTCCGTGCTTGCGGTGCGCGGTCAAGTTCAGGGAACCGTCCGTGGCTAACAGCCCTGGCGTTCCTTCTCTGGCTTTCACGCCAATGCGAGTGCCTGTGAGTTGGGAGTCTCATTGAATCAGACACCTTAGAAAGCCACTCCACACAGCACAAACTTCGAATTTCCTCTATAAAACAAAACCCCTCATAGTCTCCTTTTGGGGGTATTATAACATGTTAGTGACTGCTATAGGCTGAATTGTGTCCCCCCCTCAAATCCATATGTTGAAATCCTAACCCCCCAGCACCTCACAGTCTGACCAGTTTGGAGCCAGGGTCTTTAAAGGGGTCATTAAGTTCACGTGAGGTCATGAGGGTGGGCTCGAATCCAGTGTGGGTGGTGTGTCCTAAGAAGAGGACGTTTGGACACAGACAGGCACGGGGGGAGGGGGTGATGTGAAGACAGAGGGAAGGTGGCCGCCTGTAACCAAGGACAGAGGCCTCAGAAGAAACCGAGCCTGGCAGCACCTTCACTGCAGACTTCTAGCTTCCAGAACCGGGAGGAAAGTGCATGTTGTTGTTGGACCCACCCCGTCGCTGGTACTTTCCACAGCAGCCCTAGCAAACTAACACGGAAACTACGGTCCAGCACGGAGAAACCGCAAACGTGCACTGGTAAGAGACTCATTTGGTCTGTGTGCTAAGGTGCTCCCTCAGTGTTTTGCCATATGCGTTCGTCCTACTGCCTCACCTCTGGCTGCTCCCGCCGAGCCAGACTCTTTTTGGCGTCTTTCTCTGTGACGGGATCTCGCTCAGACACTTTCTGCATCACGCACGGTTCGGAAGTCTCTGGGGTGGTGAACTGGCTGTAGCTTGAGGCGGCCGCAGAGTCGCCACCCCCCGCGGAGGACAGCCGAGCGCCTGAGAGCTTGCACCTCACTGGGCACTCGCTTTTTCTAACCCGCTCTTGGGGAGCTGTGGCAATCTTGCCCGAAATGTGTTTTGCCCCCATTTTCACAGAGGTAAATGTGGCATGCAAAATGCATTTTTAATGACTGAGATCTGCGTTTGAGAGTATTTTCCATCTTTACTGGGTCATTAAGTCTTTAAATTCCTCAATATTTTAATGATTTTTATAGTCCAGTGATGTGCGGTTTCGCTCAGGTTTTCGCTCTCTGCGCGCTCCCTTGCCAGTAAGGTGCTCCAGCAGGAGCTCACCAAGGGGTTATTGAACACATGGCGCTGTTCCGGGCGGGTGCTTTCTTGGCAGCTTGTCTCTGGCACTGGCAGCCATGACAGCAGAAGCTCCTCTTACCCAGCCGTAGGTTCTGAAGGCAGTAAGGATGGTCCACATGACCTTTGGAAATCCTCTCAGGAGTTGCCATGTTGGAGATCATGATCCCATTTCTCAGTAAGTCCAGTAGGTCCAGCTTTCCCTGCAGTGTTGGAACAGAATATTGTCTTTCTGTGGAACCCCACGTGAAGGACTGGCCTGTGTCTGGGAGCTGTGTCGGAGCCACACTAAGCCGGGCTACTCCTTACGCAATGAGAAGGCAGAAACCAAGACCTACTGGAAATAGCAGATTCATGTCCATTCATCGAAGGGAAATGCAGGCAGAATCACCTATATTTTTTAAAGAGTGCTCCCTCTTCTCTCGCTCTCTCTCTGTTAATTTTAGTTTTGCTGAACACATTTATAACATGGCTCAGTACAATATGGCAGAGAGAGAGAGCAGTCATTGCTTTCTCTTGGGTTCAGTGTCCTCACCCGTAAGATGTATGTTTTGGGGCTGATCCCGGGGCTCCCTTCTAGAGCTTCTGACATTGGCAAGTTCAAGCTCAGGCTCTCAGCGGAGGAAGACAGGCCACCCAGGACAGCCTTAATAACCCAGTGTTCTGGAAAAGCACCAGCCCATTCCCCACGCGGCCTGGGAGTGTCGTAAGACAGAGTTTGGTAAAAGTAGCAATGGGTTCTCTAGGAGAACGCCTGCTAATTCACCCTGCTTGCCTCCAGTACCTCTTCAGTTCAGCAAACATTTTTTTTAAAGATTTTATTTATTTATCTATTTGAGAGAGAGAGAGAGCAGGAGGGAAAAGTAGAGAGAATCTGAATCAGAGTCCATGCTGAGCACAGAGCCTGACATGGGGCTCGATTCCATGACCCTGAGATCATGACCTGAGCCAAGACCAAGAGTCAGACGCTTAACCAACTGATCCACCCAGGCGCCCCCAGTTCAGCAAATCTTACTTTAGCACCTGGTAAAGACAAGACCGTGTGCTCCGTATTGGAAAGGTAAAGGCGGAGAAACTGTCCCTGACGTTGTGGAACTCCCCATCTTGGTATAATTTTGAGTGTTTTATCTTAAGTGAAAAAGCTGAGCATTTTCTGTTTGGGGGTGAAATCCACTGAGAAAAATGAGGGTGTATATCAGAAAATCTTTTTGCCTTTAATTAATTTCCAAATTCACATCTCTTTGGGGCTGTGGAAATCATGAGCACTATTCACCAAATATTTCTGTTCTCCTTCAACTGAGCGTGTAGTAGGATTATATTTTTCTGAGCCACTGAATTTAAGTGTGGCTGTGTGACTTGCTCTGTCAATGAAATATGAAGAGCATGGTAGGTTTTACTTCCAGGCAAAAGCCTTATCAACCATCACAGGGCTCTCCTGTGGTCCTTCCCCTGCCGTGTCACCAGCCATGCTTCAGGTAGTGGAAGCCCATGGGTCGGCCTCTCTCCACGAGGACAAAGTGGGAATACAAGCCTGGCTGATCCCAGATGGACACACAGGAGGAGCAAGGTGTTTTAAGCCACAGAGCTAGAAAAACTTTTATCATGGAAGTTTCCAACACATGAAAGCAGAAGCAATAGGATAGCCAACACACTCTACCTCTTACTGAGCTTCAGTGATTATCAAGACATAAGCCTCTGTGATTCGGGGCTAGCTTGTTACTACAGCACAACCTAGACTAATCCTACCTAAAAACAGGGGAAGGGGTGTTATTTTATAGAAATAAAATATTTGTAGAAATACTACCTGACTGACAGATAGGTAAAGAGCCTGGACATGAAATTCATGAGATTTTATTTTCATGCCATGTTTTTCTTCAAGTGTTTTATGCTTCTTAGGAATTCAGGAGAGCTGAACATCTGTGTGAATTAGCAGATGTAAAAATTGCCGGGTGCTTAGAACGGAACTGCTCTGTGGACTCCTTGTCTTTTCTCTCAGCCTAGACCCACCTCCTCGGACT
>NW_024426230.1:23796627-23847313 GCF_017311325.1 Ursus maritimus | reverse complement strand
CCCCCCCCCCCCCCCCCGGCTCATCTGGCAGTTGGAGCTCATCCTCTCACTTGCTAACTTGCTAACAGCGGTTTTCAGGTAGGGACCCGGGCACCCCGTGGCTTTGCGCGCCAACCTGCCTCCGTGCCCTGGGCCTTGGTTTCTCACGTCTTGTGCGGCAGGGATGCGCGGCGGCTGCTGACTTCGGGAGAGAGCTCCAGAAGCTTAGGCCGCGGAGCATTAGCGCTCTTCTCGCCACAGATCCCGTTTTAGGTAGTTCGTTTTGAGTCACACAGGGACCTCGACATACATAGTTTGTTATTCCTTGGGTATGCTTGTTATGGTGATAGCGGTGGAGCAGAAGGTCTCAACAAAACCTTAACTTGTGGCCTAACCCACAGAGAGGGTGTGTTTTTCCGTACAGTTTCTGTACACATACAGTGCATGGGCGTGTCACAGAGCTTTCTGTTCCGTGCCACCGGTCTAGCGGGCTGTTCATGAGCCAGCGCCACGCTGTTCTTACTCTGGTTTGTAGTGGATTGGATGGGGCAAGCCTTCCTTCTTTACACTCCTTTTTTTTTTTTTTAAAGATTTTATTTATTTGAGAGTGAGAGAGCACCAGCAGGAGGAGGGGCAGGGGAAGAGGGAGAAGCAGGCTCCCCGACGAACAAGGAGCCCAATACAGGGCTCGATCCCAGGACCCTGAGATCATGACCCAAGCTGAAGGCAGACACCCAAACTGACTGAGCCACCCAGGCACCCCTTTACTCTCCTTTTTTAAAAAATTAACTTATTTATTAAGTTCCTCAAAAAGAAGTCCAACTGGAATGCTGAGTGGGATTGCACTGACTTTGTAAGTTAATCGTTAATTTAATTAGGTTTTTATAGAGTCATCCAAGATAGGTCACCCTATATTCGGTCATCCCGTCCAAAAGCATGGAATGTGCTCTATTTATTCAGATCGTTTTCTGTTTCCTTGATTAGAATTTCAACAATCTGGATGGAAGTTGTGTATTCTGGGTTAACACCTAGATGTTTTGTAGTTCTTGTTGCTATTGTGAATGGTGTCTCCTCAGGGATATTTTCTAGTAGCTCTCGTGGGTGAGGAGAGACGCTGTCGATTTGTGCAGGTTGACCTTGTACCTTGCAGACTTACCGAACCTTAGGAGTTCTGATTTGTTTGAGAATCTTTTTGTTTTTTCTCGGTTGACACTCTGCTTCTCCTTTGCCGCGGGAAGAAACACCCCCCATTTAACTTCTGTGGCAGGTAGTGGTGGTGATTTTCAAAGGGGATGACTCACCGGGGAGGAGTGGAAACTGTTTCCTCCTTCCCCGCGACAGGAGGGCCGGGGCCTCTGTGACCCTGGCCTCTCCAGAGTCATGCCCCCCACCACTGTGGTGGGAGAAAAGGTGGCCTAAAGTTCTCTGGTAACAGGGAAGGGGAGGGGCAGGAATGTCACCCAAAAGACAGAGGGATTTGGAAAGGAGAAAGAAGACAGAGGAAAGGGAAGGACTCTTCTGAAGGGACTTTGACAGGATCGGGGGTCCATCTGGGGCCTTGGGAGTATCAGGGACTGCAGATGGTAGAAGACTCTCTGGTTCCACAAGAGTAGCTGGACCAGAGACCCACCATCCTGCAGTTTTACCAAAAAGCCTGGGACGTGTTGGTCACCTAATGTGGGGGTGAGGAGGTCAAGCAGCGGGAGACAAGCCTGGGCACCTCCTGCCCCCTCCCGCCCCGCTCAGCCATGCTGACCAACAGACAGAGGCCCTGCCGACGACTCTGCCCCCATGCAGCTAGGACCGAAGGCCCACAGCCGCGTGGCCTGGGAATTTCCCGGGGTCTGAACTCCCTACATCCCCCGAGCTCCCACAGGTCACAGCTGAATCTACAAGGCCCAGCCACGTTGAGGACCCTACGGTTGGTCCTGAGAAGAAGTTTACTGAGGGAAGTGCAGGAGTGGAGAATGTTTTAACTGGGCGGCTTGTCTGCCTTGTTGAACGAGGAACCATGGCTGAAGGCTAAGGTTGCTTTGGTTTGGAAACACCTCCGCACACCTGAGAGACTGCCCTGTGCCCTGCACTGTATTGGACGGGGCTGTGGGAGGCAGGATGGGGGGCCTTGGTTAACAGCCGTGATTGGTGACCCTGGTTTCAGTCACTGAGTGGCCGTAAAATCAGGAAGTGGGGAGGCCACTCCCTCCCTGCCCCCCCTTCAAGGCCTTGCCCTGGATGGAGTGATGAGCACTTTAAATGCAGCTCTTCTTTGCTGACCTGTGCTCCCCCTTTTGCCCCCTTACTGACCTTCATGAATTCCGCACCCCCAGGAGCCAGAGCCCTGAGTGCTTGAATACTCTCCTTGGAGAATTTGCTTCTTTTAACAGATTGGGAGAAGCAGAGGCATCCAGGCAGGTCTCTTCATGCGGGGAAGCAGACGGATCCTTCAAATCCCACTCAGATGCCAGACCCCTTGGGGCTCAGTGGGGAGACAGGCCTGGCTCTGTTTGTAAGCAAACCATGTAACTCTATCACCTCAAAACAGAGGAAGCTATTCTGGAGCAAAGAAGCCAGAACAAGGGTCAATGGGAAGAGGGATAGTAAGCCCGGTGCCCTGACAAATGCCCTGAGCCTGTCAAGGTGCTTCTGAGCGCTGCAGAGCCAGGCCCACCGGCCGGCCCCAGGGTGACTCCCCCGAGAGCCTGGGAGAGGCCTGTGTCTCTGGGTGTGCTCCTCGTTTCCTGCGGCAGCCTGTCCCCACATGCTGAGTGGCCGCGGAACAGCGGCTTGCAGTGACTCAGCTTTATAAATAGGACATTCACAGCGAAGATTATAGGAAATCCCCAGAGTCTTCTGCCTGGCCTTATTTTAGGTGTGCGGTTCACACAAGTGAAGTCCCAGCCTCCCTCCTCCAGCCTCCCTCCCTACAGCCTCCTGGGGTGGTTGATTGGAGGCACATCCCTGCTTGGAGGCTGGAAATGTCCCTGGGAGGGATGGAGGTGCCCACCTGTGGCCTTGTTCAGACACTCCTGGGAGAGGAGGGCTAACATCCACTCTCACACCCGCGAGCGCCTAAGCTGCTTTGTCTCCCTGCCTCTCACCCCCATGAGGAAGATGCATTGTTAGTCCCCTTGGTAGATAAAGAAACTAGAATCCAAACCCACGTCTGACTAATGCTGGATCTCAAGGATGAACCACAGACTCACCTCCCCTAAACACAGAATAAGGAGGCAAAAGGATGAGAGTAAAGAAAGGGGAGCCCTCTGTTTTGGGAGAGAAAGATAAGAGAAAGGTGGTCCTGCTTTTTCCTTCTTTCCCCCAGGGACACCTTCCTTGGCAGGGCCTGCTTCTGGAAAGCCAGATTTGAACTTTGAGTGGCTCCATGGCCCCTGCTGTAGCTGGGTTCAAAGAATTTAGAGGGCGTCTACACGGAGGCAGAAGGCTCTGTAACTGGAGTGGGTCAGGGCGTTGCAGGTTTAGGACCTAAATGCTCTTCAAATATTTGCCCAACAACTCCCAGTGCTTTGGAACAAGAAGCAGGAGCGGCCCTGCTGGGTCATTGGATGCTGAGGCGTTAAACAGAAATGTGATACGAGGCCTTTAATGACTTCCAGCCTCTCCTCCCTCATAATTAGTCAGGGTCCCTCTCGCCAAGGGGCTTCCTTACAAGGAGAGGGCTCTGCGGCTAGGCTGCGGGACAGGCGGCCCCTTCCACCGTCTGGTACTGGAGCTGGCTCCCCCTGCCTTCATGGCGCGGCTGGGCCTGCCAACGCTCGGCTGACCTACAGAGCTGTCTTTCCAACAATCTGCGAAATTTCTGCTCTTCTAGGCCCCCAGAGCTTCCAATTTCAAGTGCATAATAGAGCATTCCAAACTTCTCGTATCCTCTCTTTCAGTTCACGGCCTCACCTTCCCCCAGTCACCGTAGTTAGCAGATGCCGAACCATCTTTATTTCCTCTGCTCCTCTCCTCTCCTCCTCCCAGCTCTCCGAGTGTAACCGACCCCCGCTGCCTCATGAAGGCCCCCAGTCTCCTCTCCCTGCCTGGAGTGCACAGCCGTGCCGGTCCTGGGCACCCTGCCCTTTTCTGACCCAGGCTGGGTCCGTGACCCAGGCTGAGCCCAGCAGAGCCCTTCCCCAGGATTTTTCAAGTGGCTGCAGGGAGTTGGACCCCCCCTTTCCTCTCTGGTTACCAGCTGGGAGGCCTGTGGGAGCCCATGGCCACGTGCCCTGCTGCCTGGAAAAAGTCTGTCTGCAGTAGGACAGGAGGCCATGCTGATGCTTGATAGCGAGAGAATTCCGGAATGGATGGAGTTCCTAGTTCAGCCTCCCCGAGTCCAGCCATGGCCTCCCTCCAACCCACCTTCCACAGGCTCACCAGGACTCTGTCCCATTGTTTCCAACCTGTTGTTTTTAAAAAGATCAAACTACAGAGAAGTTTACAGAATAAGTGAATGAACACCCATATGTTCTTCACCCCAGTTCACCAACTGTTAGCCAGTTAGCCCCATTGGTGTGCTCTCTACACACATACACATTCTTTCCTGAACCATTTGAAAATAAGTCATTGATATCATGACCCTTCTCTCCTAAGTATTTTGATGTGAATCTCCCAAGAGTTTGAACACTTTCCTACATAATTACAATGCCATGATCACATTCAAGAAATTTAACAAGGACATAATATTATCTAATACATAGCCACATTCCATTTTTCCAAGGAAAATGTGAATACGGACATATGTTGGATAATATTATTGTTGTTTTCTCCTTTTTCAATTCAGGATCCAATCAAGGTGACAAATGGCATTTCGTTGTCCTGTTTAGTCCCTTGCTGTTTAGAATATATCGTTCTTTCCTTTTCTCTATTTCATGATAGTAGTATTTTTATAGCGTATCTCTCAGTTTGGAATCCTGTGCTTAGGGAACCCAAGCATTGTGTTATGGGCCGTAAGTCTCCTCTTATGCAGAGGAGACACGATCTGCAAAAGGAGCCATTCTCGTTATTATCCTGGACATCCAGCGCGCCTGCACCGTGCTCCATGGGGAGACACTGTCTGTCTTCCAAGACCACTTGCCATAGAAACATCCTTGGAAAGATAGTCCGGGAGAATGGCAGCCAGTCCCCTGCTCGTGGGCCATCCACAAATGTGAGAGACCCGCGGAGAACTCTCTCCCAGCAGGTCCGTGAACATCATAGACAACACAGTCCCCTGACCGTGCAATGGCCCTGTCGTGGCCGATGGGTCCCCGTATCCACTCTCTACATCTTCAGTGATGGAGCCCCGCGTACCCACCATGGCTGCACACGGTTTCCCACATTTCCCATCTTCCCTTGCAGCAAGGTGTGGCTGCGGATGAAGTTCTGAGGAACAGGCTTTCAGTGTAGTGGGCAACTTCTGGAAAGTGCCCTTAAAGGATAGACAACATGCCATTTTCCTTCTCTTTCCTCCTTCCTGAAACAAAAAATAGCAACCTCCCTCCTGACGGCCTTTCTAATTCTCTCCTCTGCCTTTTTTTTCTCCATAGCACATAATACCATTGACATACTATCTATTTTGCTTATTTTCTGTATTGTCTGCCTCCTCTCCCTCGAATGTAAGCTCCGTG
This sequence comes from Ursus maritimus, assembly GCF_017311325.1. Lineage (NCBI taxonomy): Eukaryota > Metazoa > Chordata > Mammalia > Carnivora > Ursidae > Ursus > Ursus maritimus. The sequence continues at coordinate 23,841,728 of NW_024426230.1, read as the reverse complement.
AACGGTGCCAGGACACCACAGCATGCTTGTACCAGCTGCTAAAATACTGACATACCTCCAGACCGGTTAGTGCCTCCCATGGTAGCTTTAGGGACGCAGCAGTCTTACCTGGGGCTTCCGTGACAAAATGTCACAAACTGGGTGGCCGTAACAACAGAAATGTGTTTTCTCACAGCTCCAGAGGCTGGTATTCCAATATCAAGGTGCTGGCCAGTTCAGTTCCTGGAGAGATTCCTGGCGAGGGCTCTCTTTCTGGCAGGCAGATGGCTGCTTTCTTGTGTACGTGCACACAGACCCCCCCCCAACACACACACACACACATTCACAGAGAGAGAGAGACGTCTCTGGAGTCTCTTCTTCTAAGGGCACTCATCTCACTGGGCGAAGGTCCCAACTCCATGACTTCATCTGACCCTACTTACCTCCCAGAGACCCCATCTCCAATACCAGCACACTGGGGATTAGGGCTTCCACATGAGTTTGGGGGAAAACACAAAGGTTCAGTCTGTAACACCAACGACACAGGCATTGACTCTCAGGACCCCCCTTCTATCTTAGGGCCAGTGACCTCCTAATGAATCAATGCCCATCCTCCGCCCCTCAGGTGCTCAGTGAAGACTTGTTGGGCAAATGCATACTAGATTCTGGCATGGCTCCGTGCCTCTCCATCATCAGTCTGAACTCAAGAGGAGCTAGTGTCAGATTTTTCAATAAATAAAAATCAGGAAAAGTGCCAAGCAACAACTCTTTATTATTTTTAAACAAAGGGCTTTTTTCAAGTCCTTCCTGTTCCCATCCCACCCCACGGAGAAGAGGAAGTGACTCTGCACAGAAACATGGAGGGGGGGGATCATTTTTTTTCTAGAGATAAGTAATCACCAGGACCTTCCCCATATTGACCATGAGGGATTAGGGAGGGAGGGAGAGGCAACAGCAACCGTATGAGGCTGGAAAGGGAACCAAAGGTTGTCAGCCAGTGGGCTCAGAGCCACACACATCTCGCTTACCTTGCCTTCCAGGAGGTCCCTCTGTGCCAAGGAGACAAGTGGTTTAAGGGCCTGGACCCATTACATTAAAACATGTGCAAGGCCTATGAACTCCCTGTCCTGCTCTCCAGCTCAGAGAAATGCTCACACACGTGCAGGGAGGCCTGGCTTATCACAGAAAGGCTGTTTAAATAGTCTGTTGTCTAGGAACAGGGAAACAGCTAAATAAGGTGGGCCATTGCTACGCGCTCTGGAAAAGCATTTAACAATGTAAAAATGATGAATGGATCTATGCGGACTGGTGTGGAAAGAGCCCCACAGATTTGTTGTTGAGAGGAAAGTGGCCAGTTGAAAATAATACCTACAGGAGTTGTATATAAACACCCCCCCCCCGGTACTTTCTGTTTTCTTTTAAGACTTCCTTAAAATGTTGTCATTTGAAGCATAAAGGAAAGTTTGGAGAACAAAATCACAAACGTTTACTTGTAGACCCGCCATGCAGTTTTGGGCCGTGTTTGCTTCAAATAGGAACCGTCTTTACCATGCAGCATGTCGAATAATCTATGTTGAGCATATAGTTTTTGGCAGACGTTGGACTAAAGATGGTGCTAGGTGAGGCTGATGTGATTGTGAACAAGACAGACAAGCAACCTGCCTTCATGGGGCTTAACGTGTCCTGGGCAGACAGACGACAGGCAGCCGAGCAAACACACTCTTAGGGGTCCCGACGAACGATATGAAGAAAACAAGCAGGGATAACAGGTGTGACCTACTTCGAGCAGGAGGGGCAGGGCCGAGGGAGGGATCTGAGGAGGAGAGCTGTGAGCTGACACCTGAAGGATGAGAAAGAACCAACCACGGGCAGAGCAGACTGGGCAGAGGCCCAGAGACTCTCACAACCAGGGCCGGCTGTGTAATTAGCTACAGCCAGCACAAAGGACAATGCAGGCCCCCAGCCAGGGGTGGGAAGGTTGTTCTCGCCTTCCCGGGGGCTCGCTGCTTCAACCCACGGCAGAGGGGGGATCCCCCAAGGATTGCAACCTCTGTCCCAGGACGTGCATGATGCCTAGATCCAGACTGGGTGAGAGACTCATTGTGCTCTGAGGCCTCCAGCCCAGGTGCCCTGCCTGAGGAGTCCCATCAGGTGCCTGACTCGGACCCTCCCTACAGCCCTGCCCAGCCTGTCGCCAGGGGTGAAAGGTGACAGCAGAATATGGGCCTCCCCCTGCCAATGTGCCTGATAGTGGCCGTGATTGTAGAGAGGACATGGAGAATGAAAGGAAAGTAGGCCAGGTGGGACCTGGGACCCCAGGGAGCTGGAAAGTGGCAGGAGGTGTGGCCACAGATGAGCCGAGGCTCCAAACCTAGGGTAAGCGTCCTGCTCCATTGACTGGTCAAGCTTCACTTGCAAAACACAAATTCAAAGATAATTATTAAGAAATTCAAGATGGCGACCACAGGGTATTAAAGCCCAACCACTACCCACCCACCCACCCACCCCCCGCCAACTTCTGAGTGTAAGGCCCAATAGGGCTTCCCTGGTCTCAGGCCGGTGACACTGACCCTGTTCAGAACTGAGAGGAGGCCAGCATCATGACTGATTACAGTCAGTGGTGGAAAGGGTAGTGGGCCAGGTAATGCCAGGGGATCTGTGGGCCCTGCAAAGCTTTTATTCTGTGCGTTTTGTTCTTCCTCCAGTGGGAAACCACCAAAGGGTGTCAAGCAGATGACTAACATTTAGATCACGTTGGCTATGGTGTGGGGGTGGACTGGACCATGAAGGAGTGAAAATGTGGCTGTCTATGGCAGGCAAGAGGTGATAGTGATTTAAGGTGTGGTAGAGGCCGTAGGAGAGAAACAGATGCATGAGAGACATTTTATGAGCATGGGGTAAAAGAAAAGATGGATAAAGAGATCAAGGAAGGAAGAACCCAGGGAGTTGGAAGGTTCAATCAGGCGGAGGCTGAAGTGAGAGAGTAGGAAGACACGTACAGCAGAGTGGAGGAGAAGACCACAGGACAAAGAGCAAGAGCCCAGGCAGGGTCCATCACAGACCCGCCTCTGACCCAGCTTCTAGCAAGCTCAGTTTTGCAAATGCACTTGGTTGCATTGTCCTGGGGCTGAGCTCCTCTCTGTCATCTGAGCGAGGTGGACCTTATCCACCCAGTCTTTCCTCCAGATCCTAGCCCCGAGGGCTCAGCCTGTCACCTTGTAGGACAATTTATGAAGGCTGGGGGTGCCAGTCCTTCCCTAACATGCCTGCCTGCATGGCTTGGCCTCTCAAAACACACCTATAAGAATGGGAAGAAAGGCGGGACCACAGGAGGACCCAGGGATGAACAGGGGAAAGAACAATGGTTGTATCTGTGAAATCAACCTGAACCCTGGTCACCTTGCATGCAAAGTGTGACCTTCCTGCCTGCCCAACTCCCTTTTCCCCTTTTCAGTCCGTTCTGAGGACCTGCAGGGATCAGGGGCCTGGCTGTCCTCCAGAGCAGAGGACTACAGCTGGGATTCTATTTTCATTCAAATAGCGATGTCAAAGAAACCTCACGCTTTCCGCTTTCCGTTTTGTAAACCGGTAAGAAAAGTCCAACAATAAGGGAGAAGGCAAAAGGGAGAGGGGCGCGGGGTGGGGAGGATTAGGGAAGAGGAGGGAAAGGGAGGGGTTTGCAGAGCTGAGAGCTTCAGGAGGGCAGTCTGCCTGCCATCCAGGCTTCTGGGGAGCGGTTGGCTTTGGAGAAGGGCCTCGGGAAGCAGTGAGTCAGGAGAGCATTCTTACCGGCTTTGCTAATGCTGACGCTCGCGCAGAATGGGAGGAAACGCAGTCCTGGTGTGACCTTACCGTCGCGCCCTCTTTCACCGCGCTGAAAAGCCATCATTTTCTCCCTCCCCGGTGGCAAGGTTAGTGGAAAGAAATTCAACGACAAGTAATGTCTTAAAACCTATTAATTTCGAATGGCCAAAGAGAAAAGGAGTGTGCAGAGAAAAGAAACCTGCTTTTATTTCCTGTTAACCGAGCCAAAGAAAACTCTCCTTCAAATTCCTGAGCTGTTCTCAGTGTTCCGTGTGTGCACCGAGCCGGAGCGCGGTGCTCAAGAGCTCTCAGGACAGTCATGTCACTGCGGGCAAGCGGCTTCGGGGATCTTGCTTTTCTCGGGGCACCTGCGGGAAGTTACTAAGAGCGCCAAGGAAAACTTAGCTTGGGAAGCAATGGGTTCAAAGACATAAAATGGGTTTCTTTACTATGTAGAGCCTTTAATATACTAATGTACAATATCAACCTCCAAGAAGGGTGCGGAAAACCCTGTGGATTTCTTCCCCAACACCATTCCCTGCCCCACTTCTTTGCTCAGATAACCTGGATTTTGTTCGGTTATGATGACCTGGGCGTCTCGTGGGCTCCGCCCCTGCACCGGGAGGCACGGTGCTTAGTGTGATCCACTGCCCTTGGCAGGGATCGCTGTAGGTGTGGGCACCAGACGCAGCCCCGCTGGTGGGATGTCAGGCAAATCAGGCTTGGGCACTTCTAGAAAGGTTTCCCTCACTTTTAGAACACACACAGTACGAGTACTTGCGTCTTCCTGTCTTTGGACATTATCGTGCAGAGACGTGAGCTTGGAGGGCTGCAGTCATATCAGAAGCAGAAAAGGCCAGGAACGCCTCAGAGAAGGTGATCTCAGGCCCTGATGCTGTTAAACTGTTGCATTAACTCTTGGGTTTGTTTCTTCGTTGTTCAGGGCCCGGGGCGTTCTGCGGTGTTCAGCTACTAGCATCCTGAAACTGGAAGGGACACAAGATGCAGACACTCCCAAATCCGCTTGACCGCAGAAGCTCCTTCCTGACTGGCGCTCTCCTGAGAGCCCTTGGGGAAAACCCAAGGAGTGAGGGGTACGGAGTTGGGAGTTGGAAGCTCCAGGTTCTGTTTTAGATTCTAAAACTCACGTGAGCTCCTGGGCCTCATTTCTAACTTTGTGAAAAGAGCGTGTAAACTAAGATAGTGTAATTCGAGTGCCTGGTGCTATGCCTGGCACACAGTTGATGAGTCATACGTCATTTTCGCTAACAAAATGGGGGCGGGGGAGGAGGAGAGAAACAGACCGGTTTCAAATCTCATTTCTGCCTAAGAGTTATTTTTTTTTTAAGATTTTATTTCTTCATTTTAAGAGAGAGCGTGCAAGCAGAGGTTAGGGTAGGGGCAGAGGGAGAGAGAGAATCTCGAGCAGACCCCACATTGAGTGCTGAGCAGAGGGGAGGGGGCTGGATCTCACGACCTCACGATCATGACCTGAGCCAAAATCGAGTCGGACGTTTAACCGACTGAGCCACCCAGGCACCCCACTGCCTAAGAATTCTAACCATTCCCAAAGTGAAACCTGTGTTCTCTGGCCTGTATCGGTTTATAACATCCTCTAGCCCTCCACTCAGCAGGTAGAAGCTAAAATAAAGACACCGTAGCTGTCTTGTGCGAGCACCCTGGCTCAAGGGCCCATAGTCCCTGCCTCTTCTGCTGAGGCAAGCCCGGGGTTCTGCTGGGTTGGGCTCCCTGGATGGCCAGTGTCCCTCTGTGCATGCTAACGGCTCCAGGATCCTCAGTGAGCATTCCAGTGTACCGGATGCCCAGCCTGCCCCAGGACACTCTCCAGTCTAGACACTCATGGATGCCAAGGGATTGAGTTCTCCCTCGTCCAGAGCTCTGGCTGGGTCTCGGCAGCAGCTGGCAGACAGCTGACCCATGGCTTTGTGCGCTCGCTCTCTCTCTCAATCTCTCTCGTCCGTCGAGACCTTTTATTTGTATGTATTACATCCCTAGACAAAGAATCCGAGGGTTTTCCCTTCCGTGTGTTTTCATCCATCATGCCAGCTGAGATCATCAGTACAATAAAACCAAACCGAAGGGACGGGAGCAGGTTGTCCTGCCATGTTTCCAGATCTTTGACTTGCACACCAGATCTGGGGCTCCACACTTGTTTAACCTCCTCCGAGGCTCACAAATATTTTCCCAGCTGGGACCAAGAAGGGTTTCAAATTCGCCAATGTAACCACGCTTCACGCTCCCAGTTAGAAGCTGCACCATGACTATGGAAAGTGCCCTAATGAGAACCTGGTGTTTGCCTCTCTTTTGGGTGGCGGTGGCGCTCTTGAGAGCACCTGCCAGGACCTTCGTGAGCAGCTGTATGGTGGCCCGGAAAGACCGGGCTTTGCTCTGTCTTATTCGGTCTGATGAACAGCACAGAGAGCAAGTGGCTAAGAGTGTGTGTGTGTGTGTGTGTGTGTGTGTGTGTGTGTGTGTGCACGCACACGCATGTGTGTTCATGTGTGAACGCATCACACCCAGGCATAGTCGTGGCTCAGTCGAAAGACCTTATGGAAGGAATGAGGTAGACTAGGCAAGCTTTATTATTTGTTCTTTATAGACCAAAAATTGGAGGTTCAAAGAGGCAGAGGGGCCGGCCCAGGGTGACATTAGCAGTCAGTGGCCTAGCCACTTGTGGGAACAGGCCTCTGGCTCCCAGGCCATTGCTCTTCCCACCCTGTGAAGAACACGTTGGGTGTTCAGCAGTGAGCTGGTTGCTGGCTGTTTGAGGATGGGGCTGCATAAAGCAGGTGCATAAAGCCCGGGGCCATGTGATCGGAGTCCCAACTTGTGAAAAGTTTCAGTGAGGTGTTCGTGCTGCCCAGTGTTAATCCGGAAGAATACTTGACGGGTCTGTGTCAGTCTGGGAAGGTTTCCTGGAAGATGTGCTTTTTGAGCTGAGATAGAAAGATGTGCTTGCTCTTCTCCGACTTGTATAGGAATCGCCAGGGTCTGATTCTGGAGAGCTGGGGTGGGGCCTGTGATTCTGCTTTTTCTAACAAGCTCCCAGGTGATGCTGGTGCTCTGAGTAGCAAAGTTACAAAGGAGTCGGAGTTACCCCCATTGAAAGGGGTCTTCGGAGAGGATATTCCCGGCCCTGGCAAGCTAAAGCGAAGGTCAAAGGGGAAAAGTACCCTGGAGAGCAGGGTGTGTGGCCGGAGGAGGATGAGGGTGGAGAGGTGGTAGGACCTCCCCTAAGAGGAAAAGGGTCACGTGAGAAGGGCCTGGTGAGTGAAGGAGAGCTTGGATTCAGTCCACGGCTTGCAGTGTTTCTCAGGTTGGGCCCATCTCAGCTCTTTCAGAATCCTGCGGGGGGTGGGGGGCCCACCCAGCAGACCCTGGATTCTTTGGTTCTGGAGAAGGGCTAGAGAATCTGCAAAGTTAAGAAGCTCTCAAGGTGATTCAGATACAAACTGGTTTGACAACCTGTGTTGGGCAATTTGAGGGTTTCAGACAGGGGAGAGACAAGATCAGATTTGCATTTCAGATAGATCCCCTGGGAACTGGGAAGGCCAAGCTAGGAGCTGGGCCCCCGGGGAAGGGGGGGAAGGGGCCCGATGGGGTTGTGCAGGCCAGAGAAGCCAAGCAGTTGGGTCAGGATCCTGGCAATACGAATGAAGAGGAGGCAGAACTCAAGAAATATCCATTGGTGACTCACTGGTGAACTTCTGGAAGACTCCGAGCAAGAGAAACGATGAGTTCGATTTTAAACCTACCAAGTTTGAGGGACATTGGGTAGGGAAGTCCACTGGGCAATCAGCTTGGAGAGTCTGAAGTTCAGTGCAAGGACCAGACCTGGGTAGAGATTTGAAACTCAGCCGCTTGTACTGTATTTACCATTAAACATCACGATGCACTTCATGTCCGCAAGTAGGAGGCTTTCCAGATTTTCCCAGAGACTCCGTCTGCAGGCAGAAAAGGCATTTCCGTACTCATGCTCTAATATTCTTATTAGCAATGATGTTGATACTTTGCGTGTGCAGAGACCCTTCCTGGAGAATCTTGAGCACAAAAGAATGTAAGTTCTATCCCTTGGAGGCTTTTTGGTCTTTTTAAAGTAATGCATGTAGCTGCCCAGAATCAGTCTGGGAGAAGGGAGAAACTTGATAAAGGGATCAAGCAAACCCGTGTTCCTGGTGATTTGACCTTGTAATGCACATTTGCAGACTCCAAGGGCAAATCACAGTAAACATGATAGCATCATAAGTTTCTCACTTTCTTCCCTTACAGAGCACGGTGCTAGGTTCCAGGCCTTAAGGAACCCACAGTCAGCTGGAAGAGACAGACAGTGTTGGACATCTGCGGTGCTGTCAGTTGAGCCCGTCTAAATAAAACTGGGGTTTCAGGCAAGGCTTTGGGGAAGAGGTGACCCCTGTTAGACTTAGGAGGAGGAAGAGAAGTTGGCGGATGATGGAGGTGGAGGAGGAACATTCTAGGAAGAAGAAACAGCGCATGCCAGGCATGGGTGCATGAACTAGGACGTTGTCAGGGAACCCGGAATCATTAGATACGGCTGGAGCAAAGGGCAGGTGGGGAACAGTGTTTTGTTTCGGGATGTAAATTAATGCTCAGAGATGGAGTTGTCTTTGCCAGCAATTTATTTCACACAGGTTCACCAGGAGAAATGTCACAAGCCAATAGCATATGGGATCGTGTCTCTTAATAAGCCAATAAAGAAATAACATACTCCAAACCAAGGGTAGCTTAATCACACTATTGTCCCAAGCAAGGGGAGAGGAACGGCATAAGGTCCAAAGTTAGTTGAGGTGTGTGCCTTTGATACAGTTGCTGCTCGGCCGGAAGCGCAAAGTAAGAGTCCCCCGTTGCTAGGGCGCGTTGCTAGGGAACCAGGCACGGTTCAAAGAGGATCTCCTTCTGGGGTTGCTGCACCAGTTTTTACCACTGCCGGAAACGAACCCTTTTACCGGCAGGAGCTCATTGCCCCCAAGGTCTTCAGAGAGCTGTTTACATCCGCCGGGAGCCTCCAGGCCCAGACTGGACGCCCTGTCTGTCCTCCCAAACTCTTGGGACTTATGGTCAGACGCCCCCTTGCCGGCAGCCGCTTCGCTGGGTTTGTAAGGATGAGCCCCCGGGGTGGGGGGCCTGGCAGGGAGCTACTGAGTTATCAACAGATGAGAGGATGACATCCTGTCCCAGCTGACTTCACTCTTAATCAAAACTACTTTACGCGTAAACACAATTTCATTTTTGTCACAAACAAGTGGAGTCGAAATCCTATCAAACCAACATACAACAGACGGGGGCTGGAAATGAGCCCGAGGGGGGCGGCGAGCGAGCCCCCCCAGAGGAGCCACGCTGGATGCAGGGATGTGGTATTCAGAAGGCTCTGGAAAACTCTCGGGAGCCTTGAAGGAGGGGTGGGAACTGTGAGAGCTGGGCGGGGGTCCCTGGTGAGGACAGGCATCACGCAGGCATGAGGGCGACCTGGAGCAGGACGGCACAGGCCCGGTGCCCTGCATGTGCATGGCCCAACCCCAGGCGTGTCTCCTGAAGCTGGGAGAATGGCCAGGCCCGGGCAGAGTCCGGAATCCTGGTGTTTCAAGTGTTCACACAGCACCAACATGCCATTCACAGATCACCTGGTTTACCGCATAGCTTGATCACACAAGTTAGTCCCGCAAGAAGGTTGGAAGGATTAACGGGCCACCCCAAAGAGGACCTGGGGAGGAGGCAAACAGGCCCTGGTCTGGCCTGAGGGACCGGGGACAAGCGTTGGCCTGGGCTGCAGTCAGGTCACCTTCTGTGAGGGCAGAGCCTCCCTCCGGAGCAGCCCCCACGTGTGCAGTGCGGGTGGTCGGTCGGCCGTGGAGCCGCTGCTTCTCTTAAGGGTCTGCGTACTTGGGTCCAATGGTTACGCCCAACGATCTTTGCCGTATCAGCACAGTCTTGGTCTCACCTGTCTTGCCACAGATGTTTCCAGACAAGTTTTACTTATCTGTCCATCACACAGCTTATCTACAGGGGCACACTTGAAGTCCTACGTTGGTTGTTGACAAACAATATGGGAGTTCATATGGGCCACTGTGACTCCATCTTGTCTTACTCTAACTTAGCTTATTCTCTGTCTTCTGTGACTGGGAATCCCATACAAAGTATCACACCATGACATCATTCTTCTCCCCACAGCCAACTGCCACACAAGCCACCAACTCCCCGGCCCTGGGCTCCCGCAGGAGCCCCTCACTGGTCTTGCTGTTCCTGTTTGTACTTCACAACCTGTTCCCCACAGGGCAGCCACAGTGACCTTTTAATAATGTAGCTTGAATTATGTCTCTTCTCTGCTAAAACCCTTCAACGGCTTTCCACCGACTGCTCTGAGAATACAAGCCAAGCTCCATCCAGGCTTCTTGATCTGGCTGTTCCCACTTATCTGACCTTGTTTGCCCTTGCACTCTCTGTCCTTGTCTACACTGCTAACCCATGGTCCTTCTTTTGTGCTGGCTCTTTCTCCTGCCTGGGTCCTCGCACAGCTGGCGATAATAATAAATCTTATTGTTTGAAGTCACTAAGTCTTGGATGTTTGTATGCAGCATGGGGTAACTGAAACATTCTCCCACGAGGAGGATGTTTCTCGAGCTTTGCTGGCAGCACCCATAGACCCTATAGATACATGTTGGATGTGAGAATTTGGGTGTAATGCAGTTGACCACTGACCAGAAGTCCGAATAAAGCAATGACGGTGAGATGTTTGACATTGTGAATGCAGGTAACCAAGGAATGGAAGTTAGAACGTGGGATACTGGAGGCTTTTTGTTTGTTTGTTTTAATAAGCTTAGGGATGTTGGAGTTTAACATTTCAGGTCTGAGTTTTGAGGACATGTGGGATATGGACACGGCTGAAGTAGAGGACAAACATCGCTGAAATGGAGGAAGTAAGCAGACTTGAGGTAGGATATTGGCTGAGACACCCATAAGAAAATTCAGCTTTTCCAGGATGATGACAGGACCAGCAGTGGGCAAAGGCACTGGAAGTTTCCACCTGAGAATTATGAGGGCCCCACGGGGGAAGGTGACATCCTCGGAAAAACCTAGCTTCAACCAAGGCGAAAAGGATTCAGTGAGGATTCTGCAGGGGTAGGATGGAGAGACGGTTTGCAGTGGAACAGAGGAGGGAGGGTGACCCAAAGGAAGGAAAAGGAGTTGTCCGGAAGGCTGCGGTCGGGGGAGACGAGTTTAGGGGCATCAGAGAACAATGCTGGGCCCTCTCCGAATCCAGCTGAGCACCGAGGAGGCTCTCACTGCGGGCAGAAGCGCAGGCTGACTTGGATGAGATCGTGAGGGAAGGCGACTGGCCTTCAGATTTTGGCCAGCCTGGAGGTACAAAAATTTCATTTTCCTGCCAACATATCCAAAGGATAGATCAAGTTTGCAGTTGGAGGGAGGGTCAGCAATCTGAGACCTTTGCTCAGGACTCCAAAAGAAATGTGAAAGGAGGGGCGCCTGGGTGGCTCAGATGGTTGGGCGTCTGCCTTTGGCTCAGGTCGTGATCTCAGGGTCCTGGGATTGAGCCCCTCATTGGGTTTCCTGCTCAGCGGGGTGACTGCTTCTCTCTCTGCCTCTACTGTTCCCCCTGTTCCCCCTGCTTGTGCTCTCTCGCTCTGTCAAATAAATAAAATCTTTTTAGAAAGAAAGAAAGAAAAGAAAAGAAAAGAAAAGAAAAGAAAAGAAAAGAGAAAAGAAATGTGAAAGGATGCGGGTGGGGCATGGTTAGGCCCAAGGTGGTAGAGATCCAGCAGGCCTGCTGGATGGGCACAGCTGTTCTGAGCAGAGAGGGGAGGAAGAGGCGGGGAAGAGGCGGCTTGAGTCCTGGGCTGAGGGAGAGCAGGACTTGCCTGGACTCGTGTGCTCCACACTTGGCTTTAGAAGAAAGGTTGGCAGGGCAGTCAGCGTGAACTGTACGGGACTGGTGCCCTACCAGGCTGCGGAAAGGTAAGCTGGCTTGAATTACATCTTTTCAAATCCTTTATTTTTTTTGAAGATTTTATTTATTTATTTGAGAGAGAGAGTGAGCGAGAGACAGCACAAGCCAGGGAGTGAGACAGAGGGAGAGGGAGAGGGGCAGAGGGAGAAGCAGACTCCCCGCTGAGCAAGGAGCCCGATGTGGGGCTTGATCCCAGGACCCCAAGATCATGACCTGAGCCGAAGGCAGATGCTCAACCGACTGAGCCACCCAGGCGCCCCTTTTCAAATCCTTCATATAATAAACTACATTCTTTCATGTTATAAAAGTAAAACATGTTAATGTAAAAACTTTCAAAGCAAAAAAAGTCTTCAGACCCATGCTCCTCGTCCCTGCCTCCCTCTACATACAAAACAATGAGCACGAGTAAGTGGTAAGTCCTTAACATACTATTACATTCTCATTTCAATTACACAGTTAGTCTCTCTGGACTATTCTGTTTCTTGTCCTGATTCTCAAGTCAAACGGAACCAAGCAAAGGACAAGTGATAGGAGGAAACAATGGATTCCTTCAAGCCCTGCTGGTCTATTCAAACTGAAAGGTATTTATTAAGCTCCAGCCCTTTAGGTCTGTTTTGATTATAAGTGACTGAAATGCAAGGCCAGGTAGCTTAAGCCAAGGAAATGTATTGGTTTGTACAGATTTTTTAAAAATGGAAAGTCCAGAGAGTGGGCTCAACCAGCAACTTACATGATGCTGGCAAGACTGTCTCCCCTACCTGCTCCATCTTCTCAGCTCTGATTTTCAGCAGCAGCTTCCCCTCAGGCAGAATGTCCCCGGTGAGTGACTCCCAGGGGCTCTAGGCTGACTTCCTGCCAACTTAGTAGCACCAGCAAATGGTACCTTTTCTCTGCAGCAAAATGCAGAGGTATGGTTCTCATTGGTTGTACTTGAGTCGCATGCCCATCCCTAAGCCAGTTGTGACCAGGGTGACGTGATGCTCTCGTTGGCCAGACCAGGATCACCTGCCCCTGGGGTAGCAGCGGTGGCATCAGTCCCACCCAAGCCACATGGAAAGGGAAAGGTGGTTTCCTCACACTTCTGGATCTGCAAGGTCAGTGGCCACGGGGGACCTGGTACTTAGAAGGACCCTGTGCTTACTTTCATGCTCTGCAGTCACCTGTTTGAAATTCTTAATGGTTTTTGAAGTAGGGTCTCCACAGAGACTGTGACAAGGCATTTTCCTTTTTCACTGGATCTGACGAGCGTTGCAGCTGATCTTGCTTCTACTCTGTTGTGTGTGCTGGGAAGCTTCCTGAAGCACAGTGAACGCAGCCTCTCAGAGACTAGGAAACATAGGGCGCGTCTGGAAAAAAACAAGTAGTCTGTGCTGGTTGAAACTTTAAGGAAAGAATGGAAACCTCATTCATTCACTTATTTATTTAGAACTTTATAAGGGGCACCTGGGTCGCTCAGTCGGTTAAGCGTCTCTTGATTTTGGCTCAGGTCATGATCTCAGGGTTGTGGGATCGAGCCCCACGTTGGGCTCCCTGCTCAGCGGGGAGTCTGCTTGGGATTTTCTCTTCTTTCCTTCTCCCTCTGCCCCTCTCTCCCCCACCCCACCTCAAATAAACAAATCTTTTAAAAAAAACACAAAACTTTATTAAGTGTGGGGCGATGGTCCTGCTACTTCCAGGGAACAGGAACAGAACAACACATGACTGTCAACACCCTCGAGTAGCTCGTAGTCTGTTGCGAAGAGAGGATACGCACGGACACAGCCCAGCAGAGTAATGACTGGGATACCAGTAAGCAGTGAAAGCCCCTGGGGCACAGAGGAAGTGCCACCACCCAGCCTGGAGGTGGGTCCAGTGTGGTGGTGTCCCAGTGGGGGAAGCGTGTGATTGACCAATGGAAGGGAATAGGGACAGAGCACATTAGGCCTCTTGGTTGGCAGTTAGTAGGGAAGGTATGGAGATGGTTCCACGGAGCAGGAGACATCATGTCACATCCTCCCAGACAGTGGCTTGTGGACGAGCCATTGTGTAGAGGGCATGAACCATCGCCCCCAAGCCCCCAACCCTGCCACGGAATATCCTTCAGGCCTGAATATTCATGCAATCCAGCCCCAGACCTAAGTGTCGAGATTTTTGCAGTTATCACCTGAGCAGGTTAAATAGTTCTTACACCTCAGACTACAGTAACTACTTGAATGACCCAATAAGGAGACAACATTAAAACAACTGGAACAGCTGAAACCCTCCAACCCCCAGACTTTTCATTTATATGAAACATCTTGACCCAGTTTTAACAAAAGAATGATTTATCCCCATACATGTTTTTTCTTTTATCGAGTTTAGGCGCCTATAGACTCCTATTGGCCGTGTGGCCTTTCCCCAGCACACTTTTGACCGTCTGTCCCTTTTGAATATCATCATGGCCTTAGGCTTTTCACAGACTCAACTGGTTCCAATTAGCTGTGATCACTGTTTTCTCAAAAATTACAATTTGCTCAAAAAATAAAATGTAAACAGGGTCCCTGCCCTTAAGGAGCTTACGTTCTTTTTGGAAAAATGAGACCTAACATCCATGGAAAATATTGTGACCAGAACAAGCAGCACACGATTTTAAGAGAGTGTTTTGTCACAGAGGTGGGCAAGACACTGTCTCCTGAACAATTATCGAAACGCACTGATTTATATGGGGGCTAAGACACTTCCTCTGGGGAGAGCACTTGAGTTGGTCCACAGTTGGCTTCAGACACCTGCAAGCACGTCGGCAGGGAGGGCATCCAGCTGCCGAGGAGGACAGCCAGTGAGGGCCAGGATCGCTGGGACCCATGTGAGTCGTCCTTAAAGCAATAGGGAAAGGCTTCTGAGACCCACGCTGAGTATCAACTCACTGGAAAACTTCGCGACTCGAAGCAACCACAACCATTTTGTTCTCATGGCTCGTGCATCTGGGGGGTGACTGGGATTAGCAAGGTGGTTCTTGCTCAGGGCTCCTGCCCTCTGATTCCCATGCTTACAGTCAGATGGTGGCTGCAGCTGGAGTCGCCTGAAAAGCTTCTTTACTTTCGTGCTGGCTGTCGGCTTATCCCTCAGCTGGGCCTTCCTGCAAGAACACGGCACACTCCTCACAGTATGGTATCTGGGCTTCAAGAGGGAGGCGGGACAGGGAGGTTGCCAGGTTCTGAAGGCTTGGGGCCCGAAACTGGTGTGGCCCCCTTACCGGTATTCTATTGGTCAGGCAGTTTCAGAGCCCAGATTCAAGGAGAGGTGACTTAGGGCACGACCTCTGGTCAGGAGGTGTGTCCAAGAATTTGGGGGCCACTTTTAAAGACAGAAACACTATGTTTTTTTGAGTGTGAAGTACATCACATGAATTCTCTAATTTTCACAACTCTTAACGTGTTTTACAAAGAAAAGATCAGGCACAGAGGAAACAAATTCAGAGAGAGCTAGTGACTTGCTCAAGATCACACAGCACTCCAGCTCCAATGCGCCTCTGTGCTCAGCTACTTCTGTCTGTTGGGTTCCCAACACCTGGGGAAAGGAGCCTTCAAGGGGCTGAGACCTTTGAAGTGGGAATCCTGAGCAATCCCAACTCACTGATGTGAATCGGACTGCCCGGGCCAGAGGACGTTCTCTCAGGGCCCAAAGCACCGGGGCTGTAATGCTCAACACAGCCTTTTCACCAGAAAGGGAGGTGAGAGAGAGAAGGCCTTGGTGTGGGCCAACTTGCCCACAGACGCCTTTGTGAGTCTCTCTTCCGCTGGGCCTTGAAGGGCAGGAAGAATCTGTGCATGAAGAGGGATGGAAAAGAATAGCTAAGGTTTTCTTGTAGGACTTCTCAGGTCCTCAGGCTTTGCTCTTCTTTTGCTCCGGGGGAAGCCCCTCTCCCGATGCAGACCACCAAGATCTCATGTCAGAGATAAGTCTTCCCTTCCTCACATGTCTGCGTTCTGGGGATATGTGGTTTGCCAAAGAGCCACTCAGTTCAACTAAAATAGCTTGGTCTTACTACACACAAAACTTAGGCATGGGTTGTGTTAACGTATGATCCCCTCCCAGAACACAGAGAACCTTCCTCAACAGGAAACCTCAGTGGCTTATTCTCTCCGTGCGAGGGTCTGCTGACAAGGGCAGGGAATAATTTGGCAGAAGAAAAAAAGTTGGAGTTACAACTTAATTCTGGCATGAGCCCGTGGTTGGAAGGTCAAAACAAAAACCTGCCACATTGCTGTTTGTTCAAAGTTCACTTGGAGAGATTGCAGGAGACCCTTTGATCTTGTAGGTCAGGGCCCCAAGGCTTCAGGGCTCTTGAATTTATTTTGTGGTGAGGCTGCCGGGTTCTGACTAAAGACCTATAGTTAGAGTGTCATTTCCTGCTCTGCTCCCCACAGCATGGGCACAATCTGCCTCCCTCAGCTTGTCTCGGGGGAGGGAGATCTGTGGCCGCAGTTTTCCCAAATCATCCCAACTAGGACCCAAAAAGAAGAGAGTTCAGAGGCTCATCACCTCTCTGAGGAAATTTGGGAAAACCTTGGTGTTTCCTTCCTTAAAGCCTGGGCATTTTCTCAGTTGGGTGGAGCCTAGTGCTGTGCAAAGGGCCTGAGAGCTGCTCCCACTGACGGAGATGAAATGGATGTTTAACCTCATGAATGATGGGGCTTCAGTCCCGACCAGTCGGGCATCCAGGGAACCTGGATTCTACTCAGAGCAAGGCCAGCCTTCAAGTTTGAAGGAGACCTATCCATTTCCAGCAGACGACTTAAAAAAAATATTTTTTTAACTCAAGAAATATATGTTCATTGTAGAAAGAGCATAAAACTGCAAAAAAGAGGCAATATTTTTTTAAAAAGCCATCTGTGTGATCTTATTTCAAAAATAATCACTGTTATTGTGGTCTATTTCCGGACCTTTTTCTATGCATATATGCGTGTGTAAATGGTTATAGTGCCTGCCTGCCCTGTTCTTGTTGCTTGCTCTTTCTTATGTACATATCATGAAAGTTTTCCATGTCAATGAATACATTTCAATGATATTAAGTGTTTAACGTTTCCTTGCAGAGTTGTATTATTATTTAATGAATCTCATTATTGGAAGTGAATGTTGTTTACAACTTTTTTTTGCTACTATAATCAATACTGTAGTGACTATTCTTAAAATCTTTAAAAAAGCAAAGGAAATAATTATTTATTTATTTGGGGGGGTGAGAAAGAGTGGGGGGAGGGGCAGAGGGAGAAGGGACAGGGGGCCCGAAGGGACCAGGACCGGGGCTGGATCCCAGGACCCCGGGATCATGACCTGAGCCGAAGACAGATGCTTAATCGACTGAGCCATCCAGGCGCCCCTAATTATTTCCTTTGGATACGTTCCAAAGCCTGTAATTGCTAGGTCAAAGCTTTTGGACATTTTTAAGGGTTTTGACATTACATCTAGTCAGGATAGGCTAAATGTCGTAACAGACACCCCCAAAGCTCACTGGCTTAACACAGTAAAGATTTATTTCTCTCTTATATTACAGTTCAATGTAGGTCATCTAGTTGCCCAGTGGAAGGAGCTCTACCCACCCGGTCAGCTGGAACTAGCATTTGTTCGTATGACGGCTTTCCATTGGCCAGAGACTTGGGGTTCTTCAGTGGATCCTCTGATTGCAGCTGACAGGCAAGAGGAAAGGAGAAACTGAGAGGGGAGGGAGGGGTAGGGTGAAGAGAGGGAGGGGGAGAAGGAAGGGAGAGAGAGAGGAGGGAGGGAAAGAGAGAATGGAGAATTACACGGGTGGTTTTAGGGCCAGGCTTGAAATCGACTCATATCACTTCTGCCCAGTTTCCAATTGTCCGGAACTCGGTCACATGACTGCTCCTCACTGAGACCGTGGGTGGGAAATGCAGTTCTCCTGTGTGTCCAGGAAGCAGACACAGAGTTTGGTGAATGCAAAGCATTGTCTCTGCCTCAAACGTGCATTACTAAGTTGCCAACCAACCACATTTTTCCAGTTTGTATTCCCACCAGCGGAGTATGAGAATTCCTATTTCCCTACACCCTCAGTAATTAAACGGAAGATATTTCTCGTGCTCTGGTTTCTGTACATCAGCATGTGGCATTGTCGCTTCTCTGCACGACTAGACTCAGAATATCTGTTTCCCTCTTGGGAGATGTCTCCCCGAGCTCAGGACCGTACTCTCTGGAAAGCCAGGGCTCTGTACTCCTGACTGCTTTCAGGGGCAGCCCTTATTCCTATCTCCTAGGCCGGCGTGAGTTTCTGGGCCTTTCTGGGCCTGTTCTTCCCTCTCCCCTTTCCTTCCCTGCTGGGGAGGAAGATGTAATGTGCAGGAGTCTGCAACATGGGCGAACTTTCCAGGAACTCTGCCTCAAGCCCCTGGCCCCACACATCCCTGAATGCAGGACTCATTCAGAGGCATGGGGAAAAGATTGGAGCTCAGCATTTTCTGGGCCATCTCAGGTGGGTTCCAGCTTACGATCCATTTTCACAGAAAAAAATTTCAGAGAATGGACTTGAGAAGCCAAAATAGCAGCCCATACTGACTTGGCACATTGACCTTGACCAAACCATCTAGTACCTTGTCCTTGGCACTCAATGTTCCATCAAAATAATCCTTCCCGATGAAACCAGGATGAGTAAGCTGCTTACCAACCATAAAGGGAAGGCGGTAGAGTTGTGCAAAACCCATTCTTGGCAGTCTTCGTGTGAACCCAGGTTACTGAACATCCGCTCACGTATGAGCTGTGGTTTCTTCCTTGTTTTGAAATTTAGTTTCTAGAAGATAATGTTTTCAAACGGCTTCTTGTTCATGTCTTCCTCAGGGACTACCAGCTGTTGCCTGATGATTGTCTGGCAGGCCTGGCCCCTTGGCAAAGTAAGGTTTCCAGGGAGGTCTTTGCAAAAAGTCTTCCCAAAGTGCCCTTGTTCAGTCCCTCCAAGGAGCTGGGCATCAGCACAGCAGAGAAACGCAAACCAAACAAGCCACAGATTTTCCAGGCATGCCCACCTTCTGGTCCTAGGCAGGAAACATTCCAAAAAGCCTCGGAAAGTTCCTATGTTTTCCTAAGACTGAACCGATATCTTGTCCTTCCAAGTTGTATCCTCTGTTCCTCCTGAGAGACAGCCATGGTCTCTGAGGGACGATACTAGCTGGGACCCTGGCTGAGTGAATCTGTAAGCTTGGTTCACGATCTAGAAATGGAAACAGGAAGTGGCTTACAAACAAGTATAAAGAACGCAGTTAAGGAAGGGCTGCAGGAGGGCTCCCCTCGGATGATGTGCCGTGCAGTAGGCAGGGTGAAGACTGGCATCTTTTCTCTTTTTCGGTCTGGTGACGTCCTCCAGCAGGGCTGGGCCATCTGAACGGGGGGTGGGATGTCTTCCGCGGGGTGGCAGAGGGGGGACCACTGCTTCTCTGCAGAGTGAGCCCATCTGTGGGACGCCATGGCTCCCTTTCACCTCATTTTGGCAAGTGAATTTGGGTTCTTGGAATGAGTTTTGCTGGGCTTTATAAATGTAAACTCTCAAGAGGTGCTTCCAACAAGAAAAACCAGCTTCTGGCAGCTTTTAATAGTTCCCAGAAGGTTCCCTGAGCCCATGGGGGAAGGGCCCCCTTGCACTTACGCCGAGATACAAAAATTCACTGCCATCCCTAGATATCTGCGGGAAGGGGGCCGGACGGGGAGGCTGTCCTGCACGGGGCCCTGGGGCATTGTGGCTGCAGGTGGGGTAGCCAAGGCGGGGAGAGAAGTTTGGAGGGCTGACCTCCCTACAGATGAAGGGCACCAGCCAGAACTTTCCCACACGCCTCTGTCTGCCTCTCCCAGGGCTGGAGAGCAGCTCGTGGTGGGGCTTGGAGGCTGAGGCCTGGCACACTGACTTGACCAAATCATCCAGTGCTTTGTCCTTAGTACTCAGTGTTCCACTGGGAAAATCCTTCCCCCGTGAAATCAGGATGACTAACCTCCTCTTAGAGGTTCCTACCTGTCTTAGAGGTCTCTGGTTTCACCACAGAAACCCAGATGTTCCTCTCAGAGCCTCAGAACTACTTTTCCCAGGCTCCATTCCATTCCCCGCGCACAGTGGCTGGAAGAGAAGGCTCTTTTGTGTTTTATGCTGTTCCCACAATTCCCAGCACTGTGCTGGGTCAGTGGATGAATCCTGAAGACCTGAGGCAGAGCAGGGCCTGAGACCTGAGGAGGGTCCCACCCACGGATCAGTCCACCATTGACATATGGCCCCTGAGGACCCTCTCTCGTCCAGTTTCTCTGAGTGCAGTCCTCAGGCCACCAGCAGCAGAACAATGGATGGGAGTGGAGGTCTTAAAAGGCTGATTTTGGGGGACGCCTGGGTGGCTCAGTCAGTTAAGCTCTTGATTTCAGCTCAGGTCTTGATCTCAGGGTCCTGGGATTGAGCCCTGCGAGGGCTGAGCGAGGAGCCTGCTTAAGATTCTCTCCCTCTCCCCTCCCCCGGCTTATGCATGCTCGCTCTCAAGTGCTCGCTCTCTCAAATAAATAAACAAATATTTTAAAAAGGGGGTGTGGCTGATACTTGGTCTCTTCTCTAGACCTCCAGAGTCTAAATTTCTCAGAGAAAATCCTAGAAATCGGCTCCTGCAACCACCCCCTTCCCCAGGCTGGCCAGCACAGTAAAGTTTAGGAACTTTTCCCTATAGCAATCCTGTTCTCATTTATTATCCTTTTCATGAACATAATTTGTTTCCTTTTCAACCTTTCGTGACTTCTGAAAATAACATCTGAAGCAGAAGTGTCCACTTACACAAGGCATGCCACCTGGGGCCTCCGTGGGCACACTGGTCTCATCGATTTTATCAGAGGATGTGAAGGAAGCCCACCTTTGACCATCAGGCTGCCCATATCTGCTTTTCTGTTGACTTGTCGCCACAAAAGGCACCTCCCCAACTCTTTCTTCTCTCCTCTTTCTGCAAGAAAATGGGCCTGCTGCTCTTGGAAGCTGTGCTCTTGGAGCCTTTCAGCAGAGAGGTGAGGGAACGTAAACTTCCCCCTGCTCCCCAGTGAAGCAGATGTAGAGACCCTTGGAGTTTCCATGGAGAAAACACTGACCCCAAGGAAATGCATGACGAGTGGAGAGGGATCACGTCACAAAGATGTGAACAGTCTCAGCACTGCTCACCCATGGTCCTCCCCTGTCACCCCCTCCAGCCCCCTGAGGGTGCCCCCGCCTCGTGACCAATGCAGCGCGTGCTGCCAGAGCAGCTGAGAAAAGGAAAAGAAAATCCTCATCTGTAGTATTTGCCAGTGTCTGCAGATTTCAGCCACCAATGGTTTAACCACAGGCTCACAACATTTTTGATCATTTAATAATTGGCTCTTGCAAACCGCAAGGGGACGACTCCCGCACCCCATCATCAGTCCTGCCCCAGAAAATCCCCGAATCACACCAGGGGTGGATATGACTTCCAGCTTCTCAGTCAGGAGAAGCAGTTGCAGTAGGACCGGATTGCTATGACTAACGTCGCAGGGCTGCATGTGGAAGGATGGGATGCAGGGGGTGATGATGCGTTATTGGCCAAACTGGAGATGAGTCTTCGTTTCTCAATCTTCGTGTCCTGTCTCCGCGGGCTAGGGAATTGGAGGGAGCCCTGTCCGCAGAGCTTCTCATCAGGGCTCTCTCCCAGGGCTCCCACGGACGTGCTTTCTCCTTTAAAGCCCCGTGGTCCGAAGCCAGAACACAGAATGCTCCTTCTTTAATTGGACAAGTTTAAAATGGAGGGTTTGAGAGCCATTCTGGATTCTGGGTTCTGCCTTTTGGTTTGGGTGGTGCTGAAATGAACTCTTTCTTTAAAAGCTGGCTTCAGGAAGACTCTGTATCCAAGACCTAAAAGCCTGGACTGATCTTTTCTGCCTTTTTAGGGAGTCTTGAGAATGACCAGGAGGTGGGGCAGGTCCTTCTCAAAAGCTGAGCGTGACCAAATTTGCCCGCAGCCTGTGACGCCAGAGATCACACAGCCCTTCCTTCCCCTTTAGGGCCTGGAGGTGCCATTGGACTGAGCGTAGGACGGTGACCTACTTTTCTTCCCCAAACAGGGGGTGGCCGGTTGCGTTTTCTGATCTGAAACTCACCTACGCTGCTCTCTGTTCCCCTGCCTTCCTGGGTGTGCTTCTGGCTGGAGCTGGTTTTGTTAAATGGGGTTTATCACGGGAGTCGTCCTCAAGGAGGCTGGTCGGACACCCCCAACCCACATCCCTCCCAGACACCAGTGCGGGCACTCGGGCCGCCCAGATCCTGGTGGGGGTACAGCACCGGAGAATCCAGGTCGGCCCTGTCTCAGCCAGGCCAGTGGGTTAAAGAAAAGGCTTCCTGGAAATGGCCTTGAATCTGGGGCTTCTCTAGTATTCTGATTACTCGAAGTCCGTCAGCTAATGAGTTTTTACTGAAGGTTATGAAGGGGTTCAGAACATGCCACCTCCAAATATGCCACTTTGAGTGATTATTTTGAGCTGAAGTCCCTTGAGAAACAGCAGATCCAGGAAGGGTTCTCTTTTTTACCTAAAAGCAGATCATAATCTCCCCTGGAAAGGTGCCCTCCACCTGTCTCTCACAGAGGCTGGAAGAAGCCGAAAAGGTCCTGTACAAACAAACCTCTGAAGATAACACTTCTCTTTTACTGGTTTCCCCCACACATTTCCTAGTCACTGGCCCACAATTTACTGCCCTAGCCCCAGCCCCTTTATCTTCTCCCCACAGTGAGTTTGGGCCTAACAGCTTTCCAGGCCCTCATTTTCCTTCTAAAAACTCATGCATACATGTAAAAATATGAAATAAAATGTGTGTGCTTTTCTCCTGTTATTCTGTCCATTATGTCAGCTTACTTCTTAGGTCCAGTGAAAGAACCTAAAAGGGTAAAGGCCAGGGTTTCCTCTCTTGCATCAACTATGGAGATAACGGTGAGCGAGGCAGAGTCCCCACCCTCCCGAGGCTTTCTGTCCAGTTTGCAAGGAAAGCAGTCCTTACACGAATAACTTGAGGTAGTTCGATAATGACGTGGGTGCCACGAGCTTTGAGGGAGAAGCACGAGGTGCAACGAGAGTGTAAGACACGGGAGGCTGCTTCAGGCTCAGGGACGCAGAAGTTTCCCCGGGGGAATGGAGGCTGAAGCTGAGGCCTGAGGCTGGGTTCACATCCAGTGGGATACGAGATCCTCCAGGACAAAGAATTTATGCTTCAGAAACATTCTTTTTTCGAGGATGAATTTGGGAATTCAGATAGTAACTGTATACCCCTCATATATAGGGTGGTGGTGGAGACCACTGTTTGCCCCTCAACATTCTTTCTTCCTTTCCTAATAACCAATCCCCAGCTTTTGCTAGGTACATAGCTACCCACACAAAAGATTACATGGCCACCTGGCCAATGAGATGTAGGCTGAAGTAACGGATGGGGTCTCTGAGAAGGCTCTTTTCTGCTCCCTGGTATCTGGATGTGATGGCTGGCAGCTGAGCAGCCATCAGGGACCATGAGGAGACATGCTAAGATTGGGGGAACTGTATATTAAGTGGAGCCTTGTTCCCTGAAGACCATAAGACAGCCATACCAGCCCTGGATTGCCTATCTCCAGGCTTCTTCGCTGTAAGGGAGAAATAAAGGTCAATCTTTATAAAGCCTCTATTATTTTCAGATTTTCTATTACACAAAGCCAAATATAATCCCAGCTGCTACACACAACTTCCTTTCAGCCTAATGAAGAGAACATTTATCTGCACAACCCGCAAAATTACTTAGTTTCTAGAAAAGCCTGTAATAATAACAAATCTCTTTTCCTGGCCCCCTTCATCCCCTCCCCGGTCCCCTTGTCCTCCCCTCACGCCTGTACCCCCTCTCTTTCCTAACTCCCACACCGGAGCTAGGCCTGACCTCGGTGTTTCCACCTCCATGAATGACAAGCTCACAGCCCAAAGGTGCTTTCTTGAGCTCCAGCCACCTTCCCTTCGTGCCTGCCTGACAGGAGTCCTGCTGCAGAGAGCCACACAAAATCCGGGGAGGCAGCCAGCCTTCCAGGCTCCCTCCCATCCTTCCCAAAGAGGTTTAAAGAGTTAGGAGAAGCAGGCAAAGCTGAGCACGTGCACCAATTTGGAAAAACCACAAAAATTATTAGAGCGCTTCAGTGGGACTTCCCTGCCCTGCGCTTTTCAAGCAGGGCGGGCTTTAATCAGGCCGGTTCCCCAGCCTCTGGCTGAGTCCAAGAGGTCAAGATTCACAGGGGGAAGGTCATTGTGTCTGATTGTAAAACTCAGGCTGGTGGGGTGAGTGCAGACCTCGCAGGCTGGGCCCGATGAGGTGAGACCGGGTGTGAGTTAAACGGTGAACCCAACACCCCCTCCCCCCCCACACACGTTGAAGTCCTAAGTCCCACTCACTCTCTCAGAATGTGGCCTTATTTGGAGATAGGGTTTTTGCAGAGAGAATCAAGTTAAAAAGAAGTTATTAGGTAAGTCCTAATCCAACATGTTTTGTATCCTTATAGAGAGGGGAAATTTGGAGACAGGCACACAGACAGAACAGCAAGTCAATGTGAAGGCAGAGACAGGGTGATGTTTCTACAGGCCACGGATGCCACAGATCACCAGCAAAGCTCCAGAAGCTACAGGAGGGACAAGGGAGAGATGACCCCTCACAGCCCTCAGCCAGAACCAGCCCTGCCGACAGCCCTTTATCTGACTTGTATCTTCCAGAACCATGAGACAATAAATTTCTGTTGTTTAAGCCACCCGGTCTGTGGTGCTTGGTTAGGACAGCCCAAGAAAACGAATACAAGGTCCCTTCAGTGCCAACCAACAGAGGAGTTTGGGGACAGCCACTGGTCTCAGACGATTTCCTGCGGCCTCACGTCGGGATATGAAGACCTTGAGCACGGCTGGAGTCTCTCTTGGTCATTCCTCTCAGAGAAACTCAGGGGGTCCTCTCTCTCCCTGCAGAAAGCCAGTGGCATACTGCGTGGGGCCAAATCCTTCAGAAGAAGGGCCTTTTCTGCTCACCTGCTGGGAATCGTGAGAAACAAGGACCCTTCCCAGGAGGAAGGGCTGATGAAACCTGGACAGGGCCGGCTGTGAGTCTATCATCTGTTTATCGTCCACCTTTCTCTCTACCATTTGTTTGTTTGTTTGTTTTTCCTTGTCTTGGCAGAAAATCAATGTCTAGGGGCACCTGGGTGGCCCAGTCGGTTAAGCATCTGCCTGCGGCTCAGGTCATGATCCCAGGGTTCTGGGATCGAGCCCGCATCAGGCTCCCTGCTCAGCGGGGAACGTGCTTCTCCCTCTCCCTCTGTCCCTGCTTGTGTGCTCGCTCTAATAAATAAATAAAATATTTTAAAAAGAAAATCAATGTCTAGTTGGGGGGAAACGTGGGGCAGAGTCTTGTCAGACCCTAACGAAAGGCTTTCTGTGTTGAACAGTTCTCATGTGTGTGCAAACACACCCATGGAAAAGCTGTATGTGGCCTCTCCTGCCCCCGTTCCCCCAACTTCACCTTCCATTTGGGAGCTTGGAAGGCAGAGAGGACGGGGGAAGAGGGACAAATATTATCTGAGGGCTCTGTGGCAGCTGCCTCCCCCCATCTCTCACTTTCCGCCTCTCATCAGGCTGATTTGAGCACACGGGGCATTTTGTTAAGCAGAATGAGGACCCGTGGCTAGTAAGCGTCCGCGTCGTTTCTTGTTCAGCTGATAGTTCTCCGCTTTTACTATTTTCCTCCCACCATAACCAGATGTCAACCCCATTTTCAAGAAGCAGAATCTGAGACCCAGCAATTTCCCCTGGGGGATGGCGCTGAATGAGAGGCTTGGAGACAGGGCTGCAACAGTTCTGAGACGTTCACTCTGTGCCCACTGTCCACAGCATGTCAACTGTGAAGGTTCCAGAAATTTGTGCTCAGGTGGCATAGAGACAGTTTCCTGGGCAAGGAAATGTGTCTTTCCTTTCTCATTCGTTCAGCAGTAATGCTTTGGGTTGATTTTCTAGAGTTGGCTGCAAAGAAGACGATGATGATGACAATGAGGCCAGGGGACGTGGACGTGGATGGCGAGCCATCCATGGGACGTGTACGAAGTCTGTGCCGCATTAGGGCAGGCTCCTGGAGGACACGCACGTGCGCCTCGCTTTGGGGCCTGGTCTAAATGGGCGGGTCCAACTAAACTCACGTGAAACAAGTTGACGATTGATGTTTCTCTAAACTCCAGGTGGTTTTAATTAGGATTTGTTGTTAATAAAAACAGAGGCCCCTCCAATTGTCTCAAGAAAAGAGGGATTTAATCTAAGGCCCCATGGGCTTGGCATTGGAAGTGAGAAGGCAGGAGGACTGGTGAGCCCCCCAGCCACTCTCAGGGAAGGCTCTGTCCCCTCTCACGGTGTTCCTGCTCCTGTCTCTAACGCCACCTCCTCTGTTTCTGCAGCTTCTGCTCTCTCCTAAACTCAGCTTACTCAACCAGAGTTTCCACCTGCTTGGACTCTACCTCCAGACCTTGTTTCAGCCTTAACAACCGCCCCCCCTCCGGTGGTATATTCCTTCTGTATTTGGTAGTTGTTGGTAGTTCTTTCTATATTTGATTGGTCCAGGCCCTAGGCTTCTGTGAGCCTGTATTTGGGCTATCCTTGGGTCACTTGCCATCCCTGAAGATCCAGGAAGCTACAGCGAGGAGAGGGGATCACAAGACCACCTAAGGGGCCATGGGCAGATAAGCACCTGAAACAAATCCAGTATGGGGGCTACTGATTATAAAGTCAACTAAAGGTCATGGAAAAGAGGAATCACACTGAGCCAGAGAGAGTAAGCAGGACAGTGAGATGGCTGGGGCTCCAACACCTGGCATTTGAGTCATGGGGAGAAGGGGAAAGCTGAAATGCAGGAACAAGTCCTGTGGCCGACTCGTGTCAATCACGTGTTTCCTTTCCCTGCGAAAGGCTTCCACATCCCTACCTGGATAACATCAGACTTGCGCATGGGACGCTTTTGCCAATGAAAGGTAAAAGGGATCTGTGCCATTTCTAGGCAAAAGTGTTGATGATTGCAGGGCAGTTCACCATGCTCTCTCCTCCGTTTGCACTGAGAACAACATGGTCTCAAACAGAGAATGCCCATTCACTTAGGCCCCAGAATGACAACAACTTGGAGCAGAGCCAGAGCAGACCCATGAGGAATATATAATGTAAAGAAGTCAGACTTTACTGTGTTCAGTGTGAGATTTTGAAGTCACTTGTTATTACAGCCTAGCCTACCCTGGTCTGACCGATAGGAAGATGTGTGATCCAATAAATGGGAGAGAGAGCATGCTGGAAGTAAAGAGCTGATGAGAACTCGCTCCCCACGGAGCAGAGGGCCTGAGGTGGGACTCGATCCCAGAACCCTGGGATCGGGACCTGAGCCAAAAGCAGATGCTTAAATGACTGAGCCACCTAGGCGTCCCTCCACCCAATTTTTTTTAATAAATAAAATTTATGCCTTATTAATAGCTTACCATAGTTGAGAGTTGGAACCATTTCGAGAGAAGGATGTCCTTTTTAAACATGGAGCTTAAGGGAGGGGGGAAATTGAGCCAGTGGTTTCCAGCAGGCACTTGGGAAACGGGGTCAGGGCTAGAGACAGACACCTGAGAGTCAACAGCAGAGGCGAGGGAGTTGGGTCAGTGAGTTTTTAGAAACGTGTCTTTTGATCTGTAAATGTAGCAGGTTGTGAGAAATGGAACACAGACATCAGGTTGAAGAGAGAAAGCGATACTAGACAGAAGAAAGAGGAGGTTAGTCCAGCAGCATCATTCCCCTGCCTTGGTTTTGAAGAAGGCGCATATTTGCATTTTTTCTCGCTTGGAGAGGTCACCCAAGAACTAGCCCCTCTCTGACTTTTCCTACAGAATCTCCCTTCTACCAGAATGGTCTTCCCAGTACCCTAAGATTCCGGGAAAGCACATCCGGAAGTTCCCATGGTGAGATTCTCGTGATGGTAACAGCATGCGCCTACTTTCGTTTAATCCTCCTTGAGAGCAGTGCCTGCTCCGCGAGAAACACAATTGCACCCATTGTTCCTGTCGGCCGAAACTGACTTCTGGCCCCCAACTTCTTCATTTTCTTCAACTTCCTGTCTCTTAAGAGACTAAGGAACAGCTGGAGAGACGAGGTTGCTGGCTCACGAACAATAGCTCTGATAGTGCCTGCAGCCCTCCCCCAGCTGCACCAAATGCACTTGGCGTTAATAAATACAGCGACCCCCCCCCCCCGGCCCCCAGCAAGGGTGCCCGCTTTCGCTGGCCGACCCGGGAGGCGCAGGCAGGCCCACCTCTCCGGCTTGTCTGCTCTGCCTCCCGAAAGGAAGGTACAGCTCTATTCTTCTATCTTTAAAATAAATGAAGCTAGGAAGTTTCCCAGAGGCTCTGAATTTACACTTCAAGGGCAAAAAAAGGAAAAAGAAAAAAGGCATTAACCTAGTTTAGCTGTATTTTAGGAAACAAATTCTGGGCACAGGAAAGCCCGTTATGCTTCCAGCTATAGGTTTTCTGGATAGAAAACAAGACCGAGCTCACTTCTGAGCATACAGGGTGGAGCGCGTAGGATAGACTGTTGCATAAGGACCCTACGGCTTTGGACCCTCCAATGAGAAAGTCTGTCCGAAGGAGCACTTGCGACAGTATTGTGGCGTGTATGCATTTGTGGGAGGCTTTATGCTCCGGCACCTTCCTAAGAGCTTTTCTTGAGGTGTCTCTGGGGCAGACAGGGCTGGGCTGGTCCGCGGTGGGAGTGAATAGGGATGGGGAGGACGAGGCCTTTAAAAACGCCACAGAAACTCCATCGCAACCCCAGCCCCAAGAGGGGAAGCCAGAATCCCAGGAAATCACCTTTCACTTAAGGGATACTCCTAAGTCACAGAACAGCCACCGAAGAGCAACTCCAGTTCCAAACCTTCGTGATGCTGACACTTTATGCATCTTACGTGGTCCGCACTTGCACGAGCCACAGGCTCACGACCCCTGTAAAGGGCGCTGGGGCCTTCCAGCAGCCCGGTGCGGGGATTCTTTCTCTTACACCTGGAAAGACAATCCTGCACTAATGAGGCTCTTGCCCCAGGCCTCCAGGGAAGCTTTTTTTTTTTTTCCCCCTGATTTGCCAGTTTCATCTCTTAAAATAGTGTAGGACAGGGTCTTGTTGACCGGTAAACTGGGATTTGCCTTTCTCTCTCTCTCTCCTTCTCTCTAGCTCTCTCTCTCTTTCCAAGGGAAAAAAAAAAACAGCCAAGAAAAAACCCGTGTTTTTTAATCTACTCCATGTAACCAATTACTCCAACCTAGCAGCTTAAAACAGACACTGATTGTCTCAGTTTCTGTGAATTAGGAACCCAGGTGTGGCTCAGACGTGTTTTCGATTCATGGCCCCTCATGCAGTTAAGCTGTTGGCCACGGCTGCGGCCACCTGAAGGCTCAGCTGGGGAAGGTTCTGGGGAGCTCAGTCACGTGGTTGTCAGCAGGCCTTCGTTCGTCACTGGTTGTTGGCCCGAGACTTCAGTCCCCACCGTGCGAGCCTGTCCTAGCCTGCCTGCCTGTGACAGCTGACTTCTCCCAGAGTAAGGGGGAGAGAAAGAGCCCAAGGGAAAAGCTACAGTCTTTATCACCTAATCTCAGGAGTAACATCCCATCCTACCTGCTATATTCCATTGGTCATACAGACCACCGTTGTGGGGAAAAGGGCTGTGTGAGGGCGTGACTGCCATCTTGGAGGCTGGCTACCACACCTTGTCTGGGAAAGAGTGTCGTGGGGCACAGGGTCCTGTACTGAAAAGGTTAGTGGTATGAACTGGCTGAGCAACTCTTCTATTAACTAGTTGAGGGTCCTTCCAAAGTCCGCGTCTCTGCTCCTCCTCTTTGGGCCTTTCTTTCCTTTAAAGTCAGGTGTGCAAACAGGTGCGCTATTTAAGTGCATCGTGGTCTGTGATTGTAGTGACTTGAAGCTGGTGAGGGGAAGAGTGGAGAAGGTGAAGGGGTAGACAGAGAGAGGAACTTGGGTCTCAAGCAGCCCCAATACCTGACCCCTGAGCTGGCTTTGGGCCCCAGGCCCAGAGGCCCCACAGTTCCATGATCAGGATGGATGCCTAAGTCCCACCGCTTGCTGAGTGAGGAAATGGGGAGCTCTAATTTAATAGCTGATGCCCTGTTTCACAGACCGATTTCTGTGCAGGAGCAAAACAAATAACTGAGGGCACTCTGAGCCTGGGGAGAGGGTTCTCCTGATTTTTAGAGCTGGTACTGGTTTGTGTGTACTTTGATGATGGTTCCTTATTGTCTAAAGGTTTCTCAGAGTGTCTGCAGGGAAGTGGCTTTGGGGACCACCATTGCTCCCCCCCTTCCCCGGTTGTTGCTGCTTATTTCACGTCCTGCCCAGCCATTCCAGACCCTTCTACACATGGGTGATGGACCCACTGCACTTCAGGGAACATGTTACTCAGTGGGAACCTGGGAATCTTGATGTGAAAGCATTTTTGAAAGTCTCTGGTGGGGCTGGTCCCAGTTAGGGGAGCTGTCAGCCGAAGGAGCAGGTCCGGGCTGGCTCGTTGAACTTGCCGTCCTTTCCTTGGGTTTAGCCCAGGGAACTGGCAACTCCTCAAAATCAGAGGTGCATGGACTTGTACAGTTTTGGAGCCGAAGGACTTGCTCTCCGAGACGAGTTATCTACTTCAGTAACGGTCTTGGGCATTCCCTGGGAGCTCCCAGGCTTTATGATTACCCATGTAATTTCTTGGCATGGCTGGTGACGCCTGAGTCATCCCAGGAAACATCGCAGGTGTTTATTCCCAAATGGCGAGATTTGTTCCTCAAGTTTTGAGCTGTTTCTTTGGGAAAGTTTCCAGTTTTGTGGTTCTCATTATAAACCTAGAATCTTTAACTGCTTCAGGAAGCCCCCAGGGCTGAGGGGGAAGTGCCCAAGACTGCCAGACCCACAAGCCAAAGTGGGGGCCAGGGGGAGGAGCAGTGGGTTTTGGTTGAGCCAGAAACTAAATGCTAAATCCTCAGCAAAAACTAAAGAAATGAGAGAGCAAGCATCATCTCCAGAGCCAGGCGCTATCAATAGTTGCATTCTGCTACCCTGGGAACATCCTTACACTTCAGACTCAAGGTCTGGGGGCTGTCTCTGTCATTTGAGTTGACCTGAAAAAATTAAAAGCTGTGCTTCCGTGTTAGGAGTCCTATGGCTCTGTCCCTTGGACCAGGGCCACCCTACTGAAGACTCATTTTCCAACCTGAATATATTCTAGGAGATATCTCTTCTCCCCCCACCCCACCCCCACCTCCAGGACCGCCAAGTCTCTTCTGGCCAAGCTCCTCCCAGGACGTAACACTCACCTACTTTCCCTTCCCCTCTTTTCTCTTCCCTCACACTCTCTGGTCTCAATAGGATATTAAGTGATTCTAGATTGGGAGTTCAGAACATTCTTACAATCAGAATCTAAGATTTAGACGGGGTCTGAGAGGCTCTCTAGCTCAACCTTCAACCTCTCCCCTAGTTCAGAAATCTTCAGAGGTCGGGCTTCTGAAAGACACGTTAGAAAGGGCAACACCACGGCACCGAGCAACTCCTTATCTTTGGATGGCTCTCTGATGGCAGAATCCATTTTCACACCAACCCTCTTACACTGAAATCTGTCCCTTTGACATTTACTCACATCAACTCTTACTTTGCTTCTGAGGCAGCCTAGACTGTTGCTTCTTCCACGGCAGCCCTTCAGAGTGTGAAGAAACCTGTGAGACAGGGTGATGGTCTAACCAGAGCCTACAGTTTGGATCTGGGCTGGGTCCCAGATCTGCCACTACTGGTTGTGTGTGATTTCTAGAGAGTCCCATCACCACATCTGCAAGTAGTAACTGCCCCCACTGTATACAGTGGTGTGTTGGAGCCAGTGGCTAAGGGTCCCTCCTCTCACCTCTGCTCTTGGTGATCTGTTGCTCGCTTAAAAGGAGCCGGGGTGGGAGTATTTACACCAAGGAAACGGACAAATGCCATAAACCAGAGCTTTTTATTGACTTATCTTCTGGTTTACCAGCATACTACTTTCCATAATCTCAACGTAGTTGGAACGATCAAATAAGCTAGTGCAAGGAAATATCCTTTGTAAACCATAAAGACAATAGGAAAACTAGGTATTTATTTTGAAAGATGGCTACAGAACAGCCCCCAGTGAATCACACTCCCGAAGTCACTTTTGTGTGGTCCCTTTCCACATTGTATCTGGACGGGTTTTGTGCCTTGCTGGGTCCAGTAGAACGTGACAAAAATTCTAGTCTCGACCATCTGGAGACTTGTAGCGTCCACTTTCGTGGTCTTACTGTACCGAGAAGCCGTGAAGCCTGGGCGAGCCTCCTTGAGGAGAGCCGCTTGGCGGTGCAGGCTGGAAGGGCCCATCGAGCGGAGGGTTGCAACCAGTCCGCAGCCATTCCAGTCCCCCCAGCCGCGGTGACAGATGTGCCGGGGAAGCCGTCATGGCTCCTCCAGCCCCAGACCACCTGCCAGCTGGCTGCAAATGTGTCTGTGAGCCCAGCCCACAGCACGGCACCACGTGGGGCCGAGACGATCTCTCCAGCTCAGACTGCAGAATCCTGAGCAAATGAATGGTTACTGTTGGTTTCAGCTGCTTAGTTTCAGGTGTGGCTTGTATACAGTGGTAGATGGCTTATTACACCTATTATCATTTCAGGCTCCTCCACGTCTTCTCTCGTCCAAGCTAAGCTTTCCCAGATCCTGGAGGGCATCTTGGTCTTCCTCTGGCTGGGCTCCATTTGTCAGTCCTAGGATGGACACAACGCTCACCCCCAGTGCTCTACCACGGAGACGCTGAGGGGCGTCTGCTCTCTGCGTTCTGGATCCTAGATAATCATCATAGAGGGTGAGCCAGAGCTTTCAGCACTCACAGCTCGCTCTGTGAGCTCATGCTAAGCCTTTGCAGTCCACTCCAACCCTCAGGCTGTGAAGCTAAGCTCTCCCATGCTGACATCTTTTTTTTTTTTAATCTAAGTACAACAGTTTATAGTCCTTACCATTGAACTTATATTTTCACTTTCAACTTATTTCAGCCTTTTGAACTCTGGACTCCAATTTGATTTTAAATTTTGCAAAGACTACAGCATTTCCTTATATACAAAGATTAATCCCTCTACCTAAAGCACATATATCTAGGCTCCGGCTCAACCAAACACAAACACATGAGCATAGCAAAAGGCAGATACTCCTTTCAGTGTGCATAGCAGCTGTGGTGTCTTCCTAACAGTCATGGCCATAAACGGTCAGCCTTCTGCCCTCCTTCCCAGTCTCCTCTCACTGTCACTCCCTGTTTCAATAGCAGAAACCACAGCTCTAACTGATTTAACCAAGTGGGGTTTATTTTTTTCAGACAACAAGCTCAGAAGTAGAGAGTCCATGATCAGGGAACAAGTCCCATGATGCCATTGGAGAGCAGGCTTCTTCTGTGTTTCTATTCAACCAGTCTCATGGTTTCAACATGGCTACTCCACCCCTAAGTGTTGCATATGGGGTCCAGGAAGGAATGGGACTGGAAGGGAGAAGGGAAAAATGCAAAAAGCACATGCCAGGGAGCTTACTCCCTTTGATCAAGAAAACAGCTCTCCTGGAGACTTCCAGTGACATTCATTGGCCAGAACTGTGTCACGTGATCACTCCAGCTATTAGGAAATCTGGGAAGGTGAATATTTGTAACTGGGCACATGGCCATCCTGGGGGGGGGTGGGGGGGAACCTGAAGTTCTGTAAATAAGAAAGAAGTGGAGAATGAATGAGCGGGTTTCCGTAATCGCAGGGTTTGCCACATTCACCCACATGTGCTACAAGTTGTCAACTTTGTATACCAGCTACATGCCGAGCTTACTGAAAAGAGGTTGCAGGAAACAAGATGTGGTAGCTTGCAAAAAAAATAACCAAAATGCCTCCCATTCCTGTCCAACTCTTTTCGATGCGTCTTTGACATTCTTCCCATCAAGAGTGTTTCTCCACACCTTGAATTTGAATCTCGACTGCTCTGTGCCTCGCTTTGACCAGAAGGATGTGGCAACGCTGATCTTTGGGGACTTCCTACCTCCTACCTCTAGAGAACTTTCAGCTTCTACTCCTGCCCTCTTAGAACTCCGCGCTACATATAAAGTCTCAGAGTAGCTCTCCTAGGAGAGCAGCCCAGCAGGAGCTGGCACTGACTACCAGGTGTGTGCGCCATCTTGGCCGGTCCGGCCCCCTTCCGGCCTCCGGAGGACGCAGCTGCTGCAGCTGCCCCGGAGACCCCCTGCTGAGCTCGGCCCAAATGACTGACCCACAGACTCAGGGGCAAATAAAATCGTTGTTCTAAAACACTGAGTTTGGGGGTGGACCATGAAAGAGGTCATTCATTTGGGGAGTGCAAGCCGAGTGGATATTTGTGGCATTCTTGGGTTGACCCAGATCTGGTTTTCAAACTTTGTTCCTAGGAGCCCTGCATGGAGGCCAAAGTAACTGCTCCCCAAGCCCTCATTTTGCCTTTATCTCTTTTGCAGATTTCAATTCTGGGCAAGATTTTATTTCTTAAAGATTGAATAACCATTCAACTGGATCCTCTAAGTTTCCTTTAACTCCAAAATGCGGTGATCAGAGTTTTACCTCTTTCAGAGTCCCATCCGCCACCCCCTTCCTGTGTCCTCTTATTTATCACCACCACATCTCATCGTGAGAGCTCTTGGTATTGCTTCAGTCCCCTGTGCCAAGTGCCCCCTCCCCTCACCCCAACTCCATATCCAGCACACGGTCCTCTCACTGCCCTTTGCGAGGCTCCTTAACAGGGAGTGGGTCTTGTGTTTTATCCTGAGGAACCAAAGCTAAATTAGGACAGGTGGCAGAGTCTGCATAATTCTCAGAGGGACACACTAGATATGGTTGCAAGTGAGAGCAGAGGTTTCTGAATGAAATTTGCCCACAAGAGCCAGGGTGAATATTAGCCCTTTAATGACTACCATTTTCTAGAGCCTTCCATGCACCAGGAGCGGAGACTGCTTATCTCACCAAATCCTAAGGCCTATCCAGGTTCTTATCTCCCACTTTACAGATGAAAAAACAGATTCAGTAGCACTTGGGCGGCTCAGGCTGTTAAGTGTCTGCCTTTGGCTCAGGTCATGATCCCAGGATCCAGGGATCAAGCCCCGCATCGGGCTCTCAGCTCCCTGCTCTGCTGGGAGCCTGCTTCTTCCTCTCCCACTCCCCCTGCTTGTGTTCCCTCTCTCGCTGGTTGTGTGTGTCTCTCTGTCAAATAAAATCTTTAAAAAAAATTACAGGAGGGTCGGTATGTTAAGTGATTATGAGAGTTTTAAGCCTTTTTTTGTATTGTTGACATTGAGCTACTTCTGTCTGTCTTAACTTAAAAAAAAAAAAAAAAAAGTCCATAGGCCAGAATAGCCTTCCCAGGGGCTATTTCATGTCTAGACATCTTCAAGGAGCAGGACAATAGGCGGCTGCTGTAGGCATGGCGGGCCCTGGATGCCCCTGAGATGGTCTACGTATCACGTCTGCCTGGGCTGCTTTCGCTGGGGAGCTACTTCTCCCTCAATAAACGTGGCCCAGTGGGGCTGTCAGGCACAGGACCCACCCCCCGCACCTACCAGATAGGAGCCCGCGTTAGTCTCCCAGCCACCCTGACAGCCAGTGATTGTCCCTGTCCTCCATGTCCCTGTGAGGTCACGCTCTGTTTCGGTCCAGGGTTCACTCCCCTAGAGTTATGTCATGCAAACCTGCACAACCGCAGTGTGGGGGTACAACCGTCACACAGGGGTATAAATATGGACTCTGGGGCCAGACTGCCAGGGCTCCAATTCTAGTTCTGCCAAGTAATAGCTCTGTGGCCTTGGGAAACCCACTTACTGTGTCTCGGTTTCTGCATTTGCAATGTAGGTAGTAATTGGACTAACTCATAGGCTTTAAAAAAAAAAAAAGACTAATATTTGTGACTTACTGAGAACAGTGACAAGCTACTTACATATTGGATTTAAAAAGAAGACCTCCTGCCGTTCTAAGGCCTATGACCCAAGTGAGGCTGGCATCCTTTCCTGGGATTGGTTTTTCAGAAGTGGAAAAAGGAAGCTCTTTTTCCTACGGGGATTTCTAAATCGGGGCTTCTAATAGCCATGAGTCTCACCACATGACCAAGGCATCTCTGCTGAAAGAGAATGAGGGCAACATGCAAAGACAAGCCAAGACCAGAGGATGGGAGAGCAGGAGAGAGCATCCTGGCGGGGTTGCACGGCCCTTCTCTGAGCCCCGCACTCCCTCCCTCACTTCTGCCCAGGTACTCTTCCAGCCGCATGAGCCGGCCAACACCTCTCTTCATTCTTGTTTATTTGGGTTTATTTTCTGTCCCTTGTGATCAGAACAGTCTTGGCTCTTCTAGGTGCCTGGGATCAGGGCATTTGCAAATTCAAATGCCAATAGGAACCTGTAAGTCAAATGGGGAAAAATCACCTTTGATGGCTAAGAGTGTATCGAGAAATCTGTCCTAGAAGAACAGCAGTGCAAGTGTAAGGTCAACGGCACTGGCCCCGTGTGAGGCTGTCGCAGGGAGCGGGGGTACGGAGACCTGTCGGAAACGCACTGTCTAAACTGTGCTTTGTTTTGCCGTGAGAGTCCAGGCAAGCAGTATCTGACTTTTGTCCTTCAAAAGAAGCCATAAATCTGTAACTCTTCCAATCTGTAAATCTCAGATCGAATTTCTGACCATATTGTGTAAATAAATGTTTCCCCAGGGTTCTGGTTATCACCCTAGCTGGTCTGGTGCCGGGGCTTGCATCTGGGGCAGACGGCCCTAGGAGTCTAAATAGAACCAGAGTGCTGGGACTCGGACAGTGGGTTTCTGGATTCCCTGACTCCACCCCCATGTCAAAGCCGGCCTCTGCACAGAGGGATTCCCAGGTGACCAGTCCGCTCCTCACCAGTGTCCTGGGCTGCTTTCTCTGGTTTCTTCCCTGCAGGCTGTATGTGTGTCTGTGTTTGAGGGGGAGAGGGGAAGAGTGCTGACTGAAGAGGCCTGCAGCCCCGACTGAACCCACAGCACTTGGCTGTTCCAGTTTCACTTGGGTTTCCAGGGCCTACAGTGGGAACATTAATGGCCGCCCAGGCAAATAACAGAGTGGGAAGCTTTTTTGGAAGTCTCCAAGGACAGAGCCAGGGTGGCAGCTGGCCAAGTCTATGCTTCTCTCTAGCTAAATCCCCAGCCCTGTTCTACAGAAGCCTCAGTGCCTCAGGGAGCAAGGGGAACCAGCTACCTGCCCATGGGAGCAGGAGGTAGGGACCTGGGCTCTCCTTGGAAGGCTCTGTTCCTGCACTCTTCTGGGAAATAGGAGAAGCCTCTCGTACGCTCTAGTTCTTGTCGGTGCACACGGAAACCGCCGAGAGCTAGGTCTCTGAGAACTACTCCAAGAGTTTTGGAGATGAGGGTTGTTTCTAAGTGAAAATGAAGAGATCCTAAGACCCCTTTCTGAATGAGATGAGCGATGAAGCCGAGGGGATTAGCTGTAACTGCCCCCTTCCTGGGGGAACTTCCTGGGGAACAGGAAGAGGGAGTCCAGAGGAGCTGTCTTGGGGACAGCCTGCAGGGTCTTCCCTTGAGGACCCAGCAGCAGCTCTGTCCCAGGCACACACATGTGGACTCTAGTCACTCGAGACAGGCCAAATATCCTCGGACGGTCTCTTATGAAGCTGAAGCATTTCTGGGGTTCTAAAGGAAATTTGCAAATGCTGAGCCCAGAAGAGGGAGCTTAAGGTTTTGTCTGGAAGCCTCTAAGGTTTTGCCCTAATTCAGAATCAGCCAGTATAATAGCACCTGGGTGGCAGGGCTGTTTCCCTGCCCCCTTCTCCCCTCTTGATCCGTCTCAATCCCTCATGGACAGCCTGACATCAGTGCGTGCTCAGAATACTGCGGAACGGAACCGCGGGAACACATGCAGGGAACGAATATAGTCGTCGTCTGTTCATTCGGTCCGTGCCCCGGTGCCCGGGCACCGTACTGGCGGAGTGGTTTTCTTGCGGAGGGCACTCCTGGGGTCATGCCGCTCAGCACAGCGCTGGATGTGTGGTCCTGTTTAACTGGGGCAGGAAGGCTGAACACCGGCAAACTAGAACACTGAAGGGAATACGGCCTCCTGCTGGGGAGGACACAGCTTCACATGGGATACGGGCAGGAGTCAGGGAAGTTAAACCCATCTCCTGCCATGATTTTAGGGCATTTGATGAGCCAGCCAACACTCTAGAATCTCAATTCCCTGATGTCGGTCGTTCCAGCAACATTCCTCTGCTGTTTATCACAGTCCTCCTCCCCCAGGGTCTCAGCCTGCTTTCTCCTTGAACTTCACCATCTCCTTCCCTAAGCACTGCCATCTGCTCTCCCAGCTTTCTCTGCTTTTTGAGACCATACCAATCCCCATTCCTGGTCCTTTTGTTTCTCCCCTATAACTCCCCCCAGTGTGAGCATGAGGACAGCTGGGTCATTGGAATGGTGCCTCCAGCACACTCGGTTCTGTGCACCCCGACGCACACCAGGGAGTCCTCCCTCACAGACCCCTGGTCGCCAGCTTCAGCTGAGTCCTCAGGTCTTTTAAGATGACTAGTGACACGTGGAAGGAGCGATCTGGATGGGGATGAAAAGATGAGCAGTGAGTGGTGGGAGTGGGCGAGCTCCGCCACATGTGGGGGGTGGGGAGCGGAGTGTGGCCAGCAACTCCAGGGGCTACAGAAGGGCTAGGTAGTGACCGCTGAGGAAAGGCTGTTGGATAAACCATCAGCTCACTGATGCCCTTTGGAGAGCTGCCTCTGCAGAGGGAGAACGCAGAGAGCAGACCACAGCAGAGGGGCAGGTGGGAGAGGAAGCAGTGGACACAAGAAGAGGCTCCTTTGGGGGAATTTGGCTGGAAAGGGAGGGCAGTGCTTACAGCGTGAATGCAAGTGCAGTTGAGAGTATTAGAGACAGACGTCCCTGGACTGGGTGAGCTTGGGGATGTCACTGCACCACTCGACATCTCCGTTTCCTCATCTCTACACAGAGAAGACCTCACCTGCTTCACTGGATTGGTGTGAGGATTAGTCAAGGCATGTCAACCTCTGTGCACCTGACGCATAAGTACCCAAATCATTATCTGCCTCATAGTTGCCGGCTTGTGGGGAGAAGCCCATGGAGAAGAGAAAATTAAAGATTCTGGAAGGGTGGTAATTGGCGGGGTGTGTCCTAGAGATGGAAGATAGGAGAGGATGAGGGGAACCTCCTAAGGGAGGAGGGACTGTTCTGAGGCGGGAGGAACTGAAAGGAGGGAGGAAGATGCATATCAAATGTGAAGGGGCTGGAGGCTGTGCAGGTCCGCGTCCGAAGGTGTCTACCGCCATCTGAGAATGACGTAGCCCTTCTCAAGCTTCCGTTCTCCAGCCTCCCTCGGCCCTCTGACCTATTAACTATATGAAGAAAGTTGTTACGTCCATAAATTGTTTTTATAGACTGAATGTCACTGGTTTTTCGTGTGTGGTTTCTGCACTCATACCGTCCTCCCAAGGGATCCTGCCTGGACGTTACAGCGTGCAAGCGTGGGCCCAGAGCTAAGCCTGAACATCTCCGAGGTGGCCTGCCCTGTGACAAGCCCAGGGGGCTCCCACCTCCCTCTCTAGACACTCGTGACTCTGCCAGCACAGGCAAAGTCGTTTGGGTTTCCAGCCACTAATTCAGCTCTCGGTTCACACTGAGCTTGCAGGCAACGGAAAATCTCTACGTCCGTTTCACGTACAAGACCATCAAGACGGGATTTCTTCTTCCTTTATAAAATCTTTTTTTCTTTGAATCACAAAGTACAAAACTTTTATTCCTTTAAGTTTTATCTTCATTTTGACCCATCTTCTAGTCTTTCAGATTCAGTTCCCCTGGCTCAGAGGAGGAAGTTACATTTCAGACCTGTCAGGTGACTTCGCCCCACCTGCACAAAGAGTCGCTGTTGGTTACAGCCAGGCGCCTCTGACTACCCTGGGGACAGCCCGGGTCTGCGCAGAGAGCCTCCTGGGCTTGAATGCCTGTGAGGGTGAGCACAAAGCTGGGTGCTCCCTGCGCCAAGGATGTTTAAGACTTCTTGGGAGAAGCGGGCCCCACCCTGAGAACTCGAGACCCGACTTTCAGAAAAGGTTCTGAGCAACGTCTGCTTTCAAGTCCAGAACCACTCTTGGGAAATGAAACGAATTGTACAGAAGGTTGATGCAAATACAGACCCTTCCTGATAGCTGCCATCTGGAAATCTTACCCCATTTGCTATTGGGACTCAATAGACATGAATGAATATAGAATGAAAAAAAATGAGTCACCGAATGAAGGTAACATAAAGGTGGGTGATTTTGAAGCCCCCATTGATCTAGGCCATCGCAAACATACAGTGGGGAGGAGAGTGGCCCCTGGGGTAGGGATAGTGGCTGCCCAACCCAGGGTGTCCAGAGGACATGGATGTCCAGGGATCAAACAGCAGCCCTCCAATCTTTCATCATCTCCCAGGTCTTCTGCCATCTTGTTCTACTCTCCCCTGGGTATTTAATCCTTCCCTCTGTCCCCTCCTCCGTCATTTTTCCTGGGAGGATCTCATGTAAAGACGAATTCAAAGCAAAACAGCCAGTTTGGAAAGACAGCTCTTTCACTCCCCCCACCCCCCATTCCCAGGAAAGGTTTAATGTAAAACCAGTTCTCGGGAAGCTCCACGTGATTCAGATATCATTGCTTCCAGCAGCTCAGAGCGCCAGGGAGAGGGGCAGCTGGGAAGAAACAAATGCTGCTGCTATCACCTTGGAGGGGGTAAACCGAGGCAGAGGCTCAGCTAGGACGTGGGAAGGGACAGGAACAAACAGAAGGCTATTTCCAAAGCCAGTATCCCGCCTGCGACTCCCCAAGACCCAGCCCAGGTGAACTACGCTGACCTCCCCAGATTATTTTTTTGCTTTGTTTTGATAATTGACATGAAATAAACAGCCTTTCGAAACCATGTTAGAATTGTAAATTCCTTGGGGGCAAGGATGGTGTCTTTTTCATCTCCGTGACCCTGCACGGCCCTTAGATCAATCCCTTATACATAGTAGATGTGTAATCTTTCACAAAATAATAGGTGCTTTTCTCACCCAGGATACTCGAGCCCATATCCACTAATAGTTACTGAGCTCCTACCAAGTGCCAACCAGCATTCTAAGAGCTTTGCAAACGTTAAGCCGTGAGTGGGGAGGCTGGGGTCCTTCCCTGAAGACAGTCTGTCACATGGTCGCGGATGTCCTGCCGATGTGGCCCCAGTTCTCCGGAGCTGCAAAAGGAGCTCTAGGAGCAAGCAACCTTGTACGGAGTCCCACGGTTTGCTTATTCATAAACGGGCCCTTCACATCAAGTGGTGAAATATATCAAGAAACACACCCCACTTCTGTTTTTTCCCTAAGAAAGCTGCTGCTGTGTGATCTCGGCCGAGACGGGGTCAAGTAGGGACAGGGCTCCTTTGCCTGCTCTCTGGCTTCCTGTGGCTCTAATGCCATTGTTAGCCCAGCCATCCTTGAGGAACTGAGATGGGACTGGAAGCCTTATTCCCTGAGGGCAGTGACCCCTGAATGTCAAAGACGGATAATGATGGCGAAGGCTTCCCCAGATGGCCCCAGGTCATTCTCTTGGCTTTTATAACAGGAGGTGTCTGTACTGATGTGTCTGGAGTAAACTATAAATTTTTTCCCCAACAGCCCTCGTCGGCTCCCCCAGCACTGGGGCTGTTCTGGGAGGAGTTTCACTGTGGCATGTCACGGGGTGACCCATACGGTAAAGACTCCTAGTGTCCCCCAGTCTCCATTTTACCTTTCTTAGGCATGGACCCATCCAATATTGAGCTGGCATACACAGTATAGGGTGCCCTTCCAGCCTCCCTTGCTCGTGGCCTCTCTATGCCTGCCCAATGATGGAAGTGGAAGCGGTATGGGGGACTGACGGGGAATCGGCATCCGAATGCAGATGCCCCTGCTGGGGACGGTGAGAAGCAAGATAGGGAGGTCCTGGGTCCGGGTAACTTCATGAACCCTATGTCCAAATTTCATTCACATGAAAAACAGATTTCTGTCTTGTTCAAACCATTTAGCAGTGGATGGTGGGGTTGTCAAAAGCCGAATCTCATTGTCTGCCACCTGGATAAGGCATGGGGCTGCTTGTCCCACTGACGGTTTGAAGGCTTCTGTAAGTGAAACACTTACTTCAAGAATTGTTTTCCAAGTCATGGGCGGGGGGATCTAGGTCTCAGGGCTGATGCAGATCTGCTTGGGGTGGGAGCTGGGGTTCAGAATAGTCTCCGGAGGGATTCTCAAAGGCCCTTGGGGAGAAAACCTCACCATGGTCTACAAATTCTGCGTGACCAGAGCAAGTCCTTCAGTCTCCTTTCTGAGGGTGTGTTTTGAGAAGCACAGTAGAGACCGATTACATGTTAGGAGGGAGGGAGGGAGCGGAATGTCTTTAATAAGTAACAAGAAAACGTAAGGCTGTATTTTCCGGACTCCAGCCTCTCCACCCAGCTTTCTCTGTCACTTTTCCTCCTGCCTCTTTTCTCTCTACCTGGAGAAGCACATCTTTGATGGCTAGAAATCAGTTTACACTTTGGCCAGCTAGCAGTCAAGTCTTTTTAAATTGAAATTTAAATTCCAAATCCATGGACTTAAGGAAAAATGGTGTATCAGTTCATACAGCTGGGAAGTCCAGGGGCTTCACACGCCGTGGGGTTCAGGGACCTACACAGGGTCATTGGGTTTATCTCTCTGCTCTCCCCACCCAAGCAGTAGCAAGATGGCCACCAGGGGCCTCGGGACCACCTTGTTCGGGCCCAGCAAGCCCTGTAGAGAGCCAGAACCTCGTTCACAACAGTCTGAGCAAAAATCCCGACACCGACTCTTCTTTGACAGACTTGAGCCTGGGCCTGTCTCTGGATGCACTGCTGATGGGCGGGAGGACAGATGTGGCCGGGCCAGGCCCCGCTAGTGTCGCTCCTGAGCCTGGCTGGGGCCCCCCCACCAGAATCTCCACGTGAACAGGGGAGGGCCAGCGCTCCAAGAAAAACCGGGGCGTGCCGAGCAGCCAAAGCGTTTACATCTGTTACATCCAGGGGCACCAGCTTCCATAAGTCCTGCCCAGGAGGCAAACCCGGCTTACTAATTTCAGTGTTCATCGTTAGAGAGACAAACACATGGGAGAGACCTAGAAAGGGAAGGAAAGATGGAGCCTGTATGGATAGGAGTCCCTTGTTCTCCAAGCTAAAAGCTAGAAGGGTAAGGGAAGGGAGGTGGTAAGGGAGTGGCCTCTAGTTGTACTGTGGGTCAGGGGCCTCAGTACTGACCTCGTAGAAGCAGCTCTTCTGAAATCATGGCTGACTCTCCCTGGACACAAGAGCCGGGTGACAGAGAGCTAGGGGAGGGGATAAGGGGCCTGCACCGGGTAGGCCCAAGGGGAACCCCAGCTCCCGCAGCTCCGGCCCCATAACATGTGTGGGTAGATCCCATGGCACTCATGCTTTCATTCCCACCCCCCAAAAAAGGATGGGAGGCCTTAGGGAAATGCCTAGATGACCCATCTCAAGCAAAATACTAGGCCTCACAGCCAGGAGTGTCCTGTCTGTGGCTGCAAGTTGCCCCAGTTCCCATTTACAGATACGAGGGCCAGAAAGGCAATCTCTGGCCCCTTCCCCCCAATTAACCCCATAGATATGACTAGTGAGCTCCGTGGGCTCTTGGCGCGCCTCCCATTCCCCGTCACTATCCCCTTACGGAGCAGGTGCTCTTGCCTGTACCACAGAGGGGGAGGCTGAGACTTTGACCTGCAGTTTCGGGGACTCGCACAGGGGACAGGGCCCCTTCATCACTGGGACCACCCTTCCCCAAATAAAAACGACCACATCTGTCGTCACGTCACTGGCACGGTGTTGGGAAACGACCAGAGCAGCCACCCCGAGGCCTCTGCAAAGCTCTGTAGTCCGGGCAGAGGGTGCTGCGGCCTCCACGGCCTGCTCGGGGCTGGGGCAAGCTCGGGCGCCCGTGCCCAGCACGAGCGCCTCCTGTTCCCGTCTCCCTGCCATCTTGGGCGCTTGGACACCCGTGGTTAGAAACTGGATTGGGAATTTTTTTCTGCACTTCGGTGCTAAGCACTAAAGACCAGGACTCTGAGCTTATAGTCCAGCCTTTTCTTACACCATTTCTTAAAATCCATGAAGATTACGGTCCTCTCCCAGAAGAATCAGGACTGTGGACTTCTCCAGTCCAGCCTGGAGCAGACATGATGCGTTCTCGTGGAATAAACCAAAAATAATCCTTGTTCTTAATATTCAAGAGCAGAAGTCTCTCACCATTTAAACTTCACAGACTAACAGAGCCTGGGCCGCAGGGTCACATATAACGAACCACACACAGCAACAAGTGTGAAAATAGTATAATGCAAGAGCACGAGGAGCAGCACCAGAAATTTGCTGAGGCCTCCTTTTAATTAATCCAAGTTGAACATATGGCTTTGGTTACATGTGGTTCCAGGCCAGAGGCTCGAAAGCCAGCATTCGTGGGAGAGCCGAGAGAAAAGCTGCCAATGCCGGCCATGGAGCGAGGGAGTGCCCCTCCTCACCCCCACCTCAGGGGTGCAGGGAGCTCCCATCCTCTCACTTCACTCCTGCTCCGACCCCGGTCCCTTAACCCCGTCCTGGCAACGGTGATCTTTTTCAAAGCAGGACTGTTGTCTTATTCGTTTTAGAACCAATGATGTGCTTGTGGAGAGAATGAACGAATGCTCAAACATGAATGAATGGAGGGAGGCAGAAGGGAAGGACGGCTCTAACCAAGTACACTTGCTCTTTCCTAGAAAATCTGTCCTGTCCCTGGGCAGAGCTGGCTGAACAAAAGGTGATAGACTCTTAGGCTATTATTGAAGTTATTGGAGAAGGTGAGAGGATGAGTCCAGGTCTCCGACTGGAGGGAGCAGAGACTGACTAGGTTCCCTGCAGCATTGTGCGGTTTCTTTTAAGGCCTCACACAGATAAGAAGCTCAGGGCCATTGACCAAAGGACAGGTCAAATGACAACCCAGGACAAGCCACACGGCTCACTT
This sequence comes from Ursus maritimus, assembly GCF_017311325.1. NCBI lineage: Eukaryota > Metazoa > Chordata > Mammalia > Carnivora > Ursidae > Ursus > Ursus maritimus. Next base: position 23,796,815 of record NW_024426230.1, on the reverse strand, counting down.
ATTGGGAGGAACAGGAGAAACAGAACCTGTGTGGAGCCTGACCGAGTCCCAGCTGTAGGTCAGGAACCAAGAGGTCTTTCGAGATCAGACACAGCTTTCAAACCCAGGCGCTGCAGCTCCCGGCCAGCCACGCAGCTCCCGGCCAGCCACGCAGCCCCCGGCCAGCCACGCAGCCCCCGGCCAGCCAC
>NW_024426230.1:23729002-23796617 GCF_017311325.1 Ursus maritimus | reverse complement strand
CCCGGCCAGCCACGCAGCCCCCGGCCAGCCACGCAGCCCCCGGCCAGCCACACAGCCGGCTCTGTCCGTCCTCGGCCTTCGTGCTCCGCCACTGCAATTGCTGCTGCTGTAAGCTGCTGCTTCAGGACCCCACATGCCTGCCTTATCTGGTTCCTTGACCACCAAGTGCTCCCTCCAGGCTTCCCTTGTCAAGTTGGCCAAGAGCGAGGACCTCCATGAGTGTCGCTGGGCTGAGCCCCCACTGGCTGACCAATCAGTAAGTGGGCTGCTACTTGGACCAGGTGCCCAGCCCGGCGAGGTGAGGTCAAGGCGTGGCTCCACGCGTGGGCAGAGGTCTTCTGTGGGGCTGAGAGCAGAGCTGGTGTCTTGCAGGCCGGAGCCCTCAGCCTCCGATCATAGACACGTCGTGATTAAAACAGGAGACGGGAGGGGGACAGACTGCTGGGAGTAGTGTGCGGAGTTCGTACACTTCTGAGAGTCCCAGTGCTTGACCATCAGAGATTTCTTTGACTCTGCAGAGTTGGTGAGCACATACCCCAGGTCCCCCTGATGTCATGTGCACGCTCCATTTGGGTCGGAAAATCAGCAATGGGCGTTGAGTGTGTATCCGAGCTGAGAGTGGATTAGGGGGAACACGAAGCCGTGACAAGAGATGAAGAGTATGTGCCAATGATTTTAGTTACTCCATGAAGGAGAGAATCTGCAAGGTGACAAAGCTGGTTTAAAATAGGATATGAGAGGGGCGCCTGGGTGGCACAGCGGTTAAGCGTCTGCCTTCGGCTCAGGGCGTGATCCCGGCGTTATGGGATCGAGCCCCACATCAGGCTCCTCCGCTGGGAGCCTGCTTCTTCCTCTCCCACTCCCCCTGCTTGTGTTCCCTCTCTCGCTGGCTGTCTCTATCTCTGTCGAATAAATAAACAAAATCTTTAAAAGATAAATAAATAAATAAAATAGGATATGAGAATAAAGATGTTGTGCGCCCAGAAAACAAAGGAATGCTGAAGGCTGCAACGTCTGATGCGAAGCTGGTTAATGTCCTAAGGGCCACAAAGCCGTAACCTTCGGGGTTATTTTTTGCTACCAGATAGAAATCATTTGCATCGCTACTGAACAGAAAAGTCATTTACATTTTAACCGTTTCTACGCAGTGTCATCTAATTTTACAGCGTTGTGCATGCCTGGACTCTAATTAATAGTAAATACTAAGTCAAAGTTACCTTCCCCTAGAGAGCCAGAAGACCCCCAGGTGAGCTTAAGACATTGCTTTGATACCGAAGGGCCTTTTTGCTCACCCCCTCCCCCTGCCGCCAAGTTTTAAAAACCCTTCTTAACAGAGGAAAATTGAAGGCCGTGTACTTCAATGGGTGTTAGAGAAGGGAAAACAATAGTGCAGGGGGGCAGCCCAAGGCCAGGGGGTGGGGCAGGAGGGTTCTCTACTGGGGTTGGCCGCACACCAGCGGCGGGGCTTCAAATCTGATCTCGCTGGACCTCAGTGTCCTCATCCATAAAATGGGGCTATTGGACCTCACATGTGGCACAACGTTGGCCTAAAAGTCCTTTTCCAAATAAAAACCTGCACCACCGCCGCCCCCCACCCCCACCCCCTTACCATACTAATCCTGAGAGAGAAAGAGGAAGGGGAAACAGCACCAAAGCAGTTCCCGCGCAAACCTTCGGGGCTGGGAGAGGACCGTTTTGACTGCTCCAGAAAACACCGCCCAGCCGCGGGGTAAACACACACGCCGCAGTTTCAGGCAACACCTGCCCGTTGCCATGGGCGTCTTCTGCTTTGACAGAAGCTGGGCCGCGAAGCCCTTGATTTGGGGCAGCAGGCTGTGGGTGTCGGGATCTCCGCGGCTTCACCCGGAAGGCTGGGGTGGGGGGCTGTGCCCGCCATTCTCACGGTCTTTCTCGGGTCACCTGACCTTGGCTGAGTGCCAGGGGTTCTCACTCCGGCTTGAGACAGGAGGTGTCCCGATGAGAGGACTTTCAGGTAGGTGAGCGCCTTCCTCTTTGCCCGCCAAGGACCACGTGAACACATCCTTTTGTCATCTCCAGAGTAGATGGGACTGTGGAACCCTGCCTTCTGGTAGCTTCTGTCCCTGCCAACTCAGACCAGACTCACTGAAGACCGGGAAGGAACCATGCAGGCATCCCAATAAGGGGAAGCAAGGAATCTGGAGGCCAAGAAGATAGCAAGGACGTGTTTGGACCTGCAGAGAGGGTTTTCAAGAAAATGCTGAGCGCTTGTCCAACCACTGCTTCTCAGTGGGGAGGGGAGCGCTCTGGGTCTTCCGGGCAGGACAGTTCTAGGCCGATGAAGACAGGCTGGGCTGCACTGCAGGGGGTTGGCATCCCTATAGCTCCCCATGCCGCAAATGCCCATAGCACCTCCCATCTTCGGGACCACCCGAATGCCACCGCCTATAGCCAAATACTCCTGAGATTGACGGGCTTCTTTAGGTTGACAACCACTGCTGGGTCATTTCCTAAAACCTATTACAAAAAACATGAACTAGTTCCTTGAGACGTAGCCGTTGTGGTATGAAGAGTTTCATGGTTGATATCATGCTGCGCTGGGGAAATGGTAGGTTGAAAAGGGGGAACAGAATTTCTTTATGACAGGCCTTCTCAGATCCTTTAATGTAGAAATGTGTGTTTTGAATGATCAAAATTCCCCAATCTGACAATGGAATTCTTTGGGACTCACATGGGGGGGGGGGGCGCCTTGGATAACTCGGCTACACCATATCCCCCAGAGCACCCTGTGGCGACTCTTGTATCGTCCGCCACGTGCAGCAGAGGGGGGAGCCCTCAGAAGGCCCTTATGTTTTCACTGAATTGAACTCTGGCAAACCAGAATGTGTGAAGCTACCAGGAAGGGGGCCAGAGGGCCCGAAGCCACTGTGAAGATGACCTCACAAAGAAACCAGTGTGGTGGGGCTCCCGGAGCGCTCACGGGGATGCGCCCTGCTTCTGGGAGGGAGCAGGCCGACAGGCGCCTTGGGCTCGCGTGGCTCAGGGAAACTAAAATAGCCCCGGTGGCTGGAGGAGAAGTGTGTGTGGATGAAATGATTCAAATGCTGCCGGGTGGATTGGGGGCCTGGCAGCCTCTGTGTAGAAAGCCTGGCAGCTCTGCTGAGGTGCTGGAAACGTGAGCCCGGGCAGATAGAATGGCGGGAGGCACAGCCACCAGGCGCTCAGGAGGGAAGTTGGAAGCCAGAACGTCCGCGGAGCCCAGCTAGGAGCAGGACCGTCCCGGCCAAGCGCAGAGCTCTGTGTTCAGGTCGAAAGGGTCGGGTTTCTAAAAATGGAAGCGTGACCTGTGCACACGGAGCTTCAGACTTTGCTCCAAGGTCAGGGGGACAAAAACCTGCTTATTCCCCTTCCAGGAGGATGCCACCCAAACGCGCTCATTCTTCCCAGGGCAAGGGCAAGGGGCCAGGGCCCGGGGGATCTGCCACTTCCTGTGAAAACCCGGGGAAGCGGCCCAGTGACTTCAGGCTGCCAGCACCTCACCACACCCTCCCGGGCTCATGAAGCTCGTTCTGCTTTCCAAGGGTGCTCTGTGCAAGTGAGACTTCCCTCTGAGCAGTTAGCTACAAGCTGCCGGTTCTTGACATTTTCCAGTTTAACTGGCCTGGTCGGTGCCTGGGGGCCCTGTGTTCAAGATCACAGCTGCAAAGGAAGAAGAGAAAAGGAAAGTGGTCCCCGCTTCCCCAGGGCTGCTGGGCTCTGTGGATCCTGCCTCAGCTGCCAGGCGCCCCAGAGTCGCTTTTTTTCCCCCAGCCTGGCCAACTTCTTTGCTCACAGGTCACAGTCTAGCTTATTAAACTTGGATGACAGTAAACCAATGACTAAGTGGATAATTAAAGCCACAAGTCAGGAGGCCTGGGTGGATCCTTCCTCTGGAATCTGCAGTGGCCTGTTCTGTAGGCAAACGTCGTCTCTCGTTCTCCCCACGGTAGAAATGCTTCTGTGAGTTTAAAGCCGTCTGTGTGACCTCCACCTTCTTCATGAAATCAGTTCTCCATTATTGCTTCGTGCCCCCTCCCCACCGTCCCTGTCCACCCTGAGGAAGGAGGAAATCTAACCGCACTCCCCACACTGCTGCGTAGACAGGAACATGACCAAAGATTTCCAACTAAGGAGGTTACTCAGGAGACCTTCCTGCCTGGCTGCCGTGCTGGGGGACAGAAGGCGCCTGCTCGGCTCTTTCTCTTCCATGCAACCTCTCTGCTTCAGTCACTTGAGAGCCTCCCCACTTCCCCAGGAGGGTGGAGGAGAACTTCAAAGCAGACAAGCCTGCACAGAGAGGACTCTGGTTGCTTCAAAGACGGTCTTCTCCAAGTCTGAAGTTCTTAGTGAATGCCTCGCCCCCATTTCTGCAACATGAAGGGTTACTGAAATTTCCCATCTCCCCAACAGCATTTCTGTGCTTTCCCCTCTAACCTAGGGCCCTCGGACCCCCACTGTGATACCACCCCTGGGTGGGGGCTTGCGCCTCCCCGGTGCCTCTGCCCTCTCCCCCCCCCAGCTCTGGCTGCCCTGCTCCCTCCCGCCTCTCCACCACTGTGCCCTCCAATGCTGGTCCTGATCAGCCCCCCATCCACTAGGATTCACGGGTGGAAGAGGGGCTGTAAGTGGGCGGGTGGGCGATCTGATTTTTGCAAGCTCTTCCACAGTAGGGGTTTGTGGTTATTTTAATCAAAAACATTAATGTTCCCTCCCAGTGTCTGAGGACCTTTGATTCCAAGAAAGTATAGACCACATGTAGCCCATGGCTCCATACTGCTTACCCCTGCTTCTAAGGACCCTAATAGGAGACAAGAGTAATCTGGACTTGTACTTGTTAGTAAGAATGTCTTTCATAAAACTATAAAACTTTTGAGGGCAGAGACTTTCTGACATTGACTTTCATGGTCTTGCCTGGAAAACAGTAAGTGTTCTTAGGCAATTTGTGTTTTTTGCACTACTATCATTATCTAAAAGAAATTATAGTCACTCTCTGTTCTCAAGAGGCTGTATGTGTTTAGGCTTATTAAGAAGAAACAACAGGGGAAAAAAAAAAAAACAGGGGCACCTGGATGGCTCAGTCTGTTAAGCATCTGACTCTTGATTTCTGCTCAGTCATGATCTCAGGGTCGTGAGATCAAGCCCCGTGTCGGGCTGCGTGCTGAGCAGGGAGTCTGGAGTCTGCCTGAGATTCTCCCTCTCCCTCTGTTCCTCCCCCCCACCCCACTCGCACTGTCTCTCTCTAAAATAGATAAGTAAATCTTAAAAAAAAAAAAAAAAAGGAAACCACAGACCAAAAATGGAATCACTTATGTTAAGCCCAACCCAAAACTTAGCACCTAACACTACCGCATTTCCAGCCTTTCCCAGGAGTGGATTTTAAACCAATCAGTGTGCAATTTCCTGATCAGCATTAGTGAGGGTGTCTGCCAAGACCCTTGCCCTTAACCCTAAGGGAAAGTGACCTTGCCTGAATCAGTTCTTTCTTTTCTTTCACCAATAACTTCTTTGTCCCGCCCCTTTCCTGTCGCACGGCTCCTCAGAGCACCCCCCTATTTGTTGGATGGGATGCTGCCTGACTCATGAATTGTTGAATAAACCAATGAGATCTTTAAGTTTCCTTAGTTGAATTTTGGGTCTTTAACAGGCTACATGCACGTTGACAAGTTGCACACATATCCTCTACATCTCGAGTCACCAGGAACCGATGCTACGAAAACCCGTGTCTCACCTGTCCTCTTATCCTCTGTGTCTAGCGGAACGACCCCATGGCCGACCAGGAGACCTGCGGACTGAGGAGGAAGGCATTTGAGACCAAGCTCTGACAGAGCTCCAACCCAAAATGAAAAGTAAAAAAGGGGCGCCTGGGTGCCTCACTCAGGCGTCTGCCTTCGGCTCTGGTCAGGAGGCCAGGGTCCTGGGTTCGAGCCCTATCTCGGGCTCCCTGCTCAGCGGGAAGCCCTGCTTTTCCTCTCCCTCTGCCTGCCTCTCTCCCTGCTTGTGCGCTCTCTCTCTCTCTCTCTCTGTGAGATAAATGGAGAAAATCTTTAAAACAAACAAAAGTTGCGCATCCTGTGAAGCGGCCCCAAGCCTCAGTCCCGCCCTGGATGTCCCCACCGCCTCAGGCCTCAGGGGCCTTGAAGCTGCTCAGCTGAGCGTCTGCTGGGCCGGTTTCCTGGCCGAGGAGGAAGTGCTGTGGGGAGCTGAGTGAGGCAGCCACAAGGTGGGGGTGAGCGGGGCGCACACCCCCGGGGGGCTGCAGGGAGCTGGCTGAGGACAGAGGAAGCCACGGGCGAACCACCCCTGCTGCAGAGGTGACTTTCTTGTCCCCCGGGCCCCCAAATGCACTCCAACTAAAAAATACCAGTTGTGCCTCGCTCTGCAGGCAGGCCTGCCCCTGTGGGTCCTACCAGAGTTTTGTTCCCGGGGAGGAACAAACTACAAACATCCCATTCCTTTCAGTGTTGAGTTACTGCTGTTTAAAAAGTCAAAGGAAAGAAGTAAAGTCGATCCTTCTATTAACAGAGAAATTTTCAATGAGAAGAGTGTGATTTCTTGCCAGTTGCTGATGATGGGTTTTCCAGAAGGAAATGCTGTGCACGTGAGGCAGTTATGAAGTGTGATGACAGCCACCAATTTAGTGAAGGGTCCGTGGTTTGCTTGTTCTTAAGTATTGAAACCTCCTGGGTCATACATGGATCACTTGAAATAATACCGAATAGTGGCATTATGGTGACAGAATTCGACCACTTCCTGGCAAGTGAGGAGTATGACCTTCTATGTTACTCTTCTAGAGTAAGAAGTTACTCCCAAGTAAACGCTAGGAAAACCTTCCCTGATGTCCCTTGAGTTTGCTGATCCCACGAAGGGAACCGTGGGCAGGATCCCCTGGGATACAGTCTGAGCAATGGGGTGAAGTCCCTGTCCCCCAGGCCATCTGGTGCCAACGAGCCAGGGCAGCAGGCCGCGAGGGCTACGTGGTGGTCAGCATGAGCCAGCCGGCTGCCTGGCGCAGGAAGCCCATGGGAGCAGGTGTCTGGGACATTCCGACATTACCACTGACCTTTGCCAAGGGGGCAGGTTTGGTTTGATCCAGAATGGCTTAGCCTGGTGGTGAGAATGCACCCTCTTCATCCAGGACACTTTCAGGAACTAGGCTTAAAATGTTCAACCTCCAAATTGAATATTTTCTTGAGCTGTGGGGCTTATGTTGCCCCTGGATTGTTCTGGGACTTCATCCTGCCCATTTCCCTCCCCATGTAGAAGTGGGAGATGTCTCTCCCTATCTTGTCGCCCTTGCAAGTGTCCTGACCAATCACAGTGACAGGGCCTCTAGGGGTTTTCTTTGTTTTTTGTTTTGTTTTGGTTTTTTTGTTTTGTTTTTTCAAATACATGTGCCATTTAAGTAAAAAGAGTTTAATATACACTGTAGCTTTAGGAACGGTCCTTCAGCTATTCCTCCCAAACAAAATGCTACCTCTGAGATTTTCCTACATAGAAATTCTAGAGCCATGGCTCAGCCTCTGTGACATGTTGTCATGAGTAAATTGTTTTTGGTAGAGTACCAAAGTACACCAATGATTTACCTCTGAAAAAAATAAGTTGATGGCTCACGGTTGTCCATGTCCTAAGGTTCTCCTCTGTTCCTTGGGTCTGAATGTTTTCTAGCGTGGGAACGGAGACCGTGGAACAGCCTGTATACTGTCCCGGGAGTGGGCTCCGTTACTGGGGCGTACTGGGCAAGGGCAGACGGGGGGGGCAGGTGGGGACTCCAGATCCAGGGCGGTGTTCTACTGCAGCAGAGAAAGGGGATTTCTAGAACTTCAGAAAGCCAGGGCCTTCTTTCCCTCCAACAACGGAATTGCCAAGTAGGAGGTGGATTTAGCTCTGAACACTTGAGAAGCTCCTTTGGGGGGGGGGGGTTCTGCTCATTTGGGAGCAGAATATTAGAGCACACCTAGATCCGTCCCTGAGGCCAGGCTCTCTCCTCAGAGTCTCAGTCTGTGGCTAGATGGTGTGATTCGCTTGGTCTGAGGAAATTTCTAAACTGTTTCAGTATTTTATAATTAGTAGAATTCAGGTAAAATGGAGACCTCTGACTTTTCAAGAATCAGAAGTGTCAGCAACACTGGACTATCATTGGTGAATGGGAACAATGTGCATGAGCAAGGGATGGCCAACCCCACTGGCAAGGTTCCCCCCCATCCCTCCCCCAACCCCCAAACACACCCAGACAGCCCCCCTCCTGCTTGAGTACCACCGTGAAGCTCCTGCCATGGACCCCTGCTCCCCTACACTCTCTGCCACCCAGAGGCTGTCCAGACACATTTCCTGGATCAAATTCAGGCCCGAGAGCCATGATTTATTCCTGCCTCGGCACCTCCCCGCCACACACACACACATACCCCTCCTGCCCTGTCAGGATTAACCCATAATTGAAACTTTTGAAAGCTAAAGGCAGCTTTAGCCTCAGCATTCCGTAGCTTCTCATGAAAACAGGGACTTTCTGTAACTGTAGGGCAGCTGGAGACACAGGACTGACTTCCAGAGCTCACACGAAGGATGCTAGCCTCAAGGGTGCAAGGCAGGCTTGTTGGGATGCTTGATGTGTCTTTCGGTCTCGGGACAGGTGTATTTGGTGTTCAAAACCACAGCCCAAAGGTCAGAAGGCCCCAGGCCCTTGGGAGCAAGGCAAGGATGGTCACAGTCAAGGTCACAGCACTGCTGGCCCCTGGCAAGCCGGAGTTGAGGTTCTAACACCCAACTGGCCCAGAAGCAGGCAGCAACTTTGAGCCCCAACGTGTGTGGTCACCGTTCCCCACGCACCACCCCGCCCAGACACCCTGCCATGGTGGCTGTTCCCTGGGACTACACACTGACTTTCTCATGGGCGTTCACAATAAGGGCTTTCACCTCTGGCCTGAACTGTGTGGAATTACGTGGAATGTGCTAAAAGGGGCTTTGGAGTCAGACAATGTTGGATCTGAGGGCACTTCAGAGAGCATCTGTCCAGACTTCCCAATGGTGACTGCTCTTTAGAATCACCGAGAACACTTGCAAAGTACAGATTTCCAGGCTTCAGAGCTCCACCCACCACCCCTCCCCTGACGCACACAGTGTGTAGTCATGAGCTGTCAGGCTTGGGAAACACTGACGTCATCCAAACCCTTCACTTCCGTTTCTGATGTAAGATCTGAGGTAAAGTAACTTTTCCAAGGTCGTGTAGCTGGTTTGGGAGGACTTGGGTCAGAGTACAGGTCTCTTGACTATAACCCAGGGCTTTTTCTATGACACATCACCTCCTGGATGCACCCACAGTGGGACCACCACACTACCCCAGAGATTTTGGATGTGGAAGCGGGTAAGAAGCTTAGACTTCGTGCACGTAACCCCAAATAATTTCCACAATATCAGCTTCCGTTGTGGTTGATGACCCAGATGCCTCCGTCTCAAGTCATTTGGGCGGGAGCTTCTGCTTCTAGCTCTATAATTACCACAGTTTCACTTGTCCTTTGAGAGGCGGAGGAAAGAACTGTACATGTATACGTGGACTGCTCTGTGCCTCGGTTTACCTCTGTTTAAAACGGAGAGAATGACTGACCCGGCACCCTTATGTCTGCTTCCTTGGAACTCTGCAGAAATGTTGAATGGCCACACACACATTTGTGATCCCCACTAGGCACAAGAAGCAGCTTTCTGTACCCACACAGAGCTACTCTTAAAGTCAAGTCTGCTCTTGCCACATTTTTAATAATTCTGATGTCAAATATCATTGTGGCTTCTCTGGCTGCCCTGGATGTCCTCCAGGAAAGGCTGCCTGTCTTCTCTTGGTTTCTGGAGAGCTTGTGAAATATTTCCTGTGGGTAATCTTGGGAGGAGCCCCAATTTTGAAGGACCGAACAAGATAAAAAAAAAAATCCAATACTACCAGGAGCTAGCACGGAGTTCTCATTAAGTGTCAGGCATTCTGCCAGATATTTTACACACATTATCTCATTTAATCCTTAACTACAGCCCTATGAATGAAGTGTGCTGAGTATTTCCATTTCACAGGTGTGGAAAATGACGTTCAGAAAGGTTAAAGGACTTGCCAAGATCACCTAGTTGCTGAATGATGGAGCCGGGATTCAAACCCACATCCCACAGTCTCCAGGGGTGAAGCTCTGAGAAAGGGGGCTTTATCACAGAACACTGCCGTCATGAACTTGACCGTTCACGTCGTGCTGCCTGGTAGTTGCCAGCGGGATGTTACCCCCTGCCGCAGCTCAGGCCAAGGACAGCCCGGGCACTGCCGCCCCAGCTGTCGGCTGCGAGGCTCGCGCCTCCCGTCAGTTCAGGGACTGCCTGACCCAGCCCGACCAAACTAGAGCAAGTAATGGGTGTGACATAATTTGACATGTACATTGTTAATTGAACCCCATGGGAGATGATTTTAAATAGAGACAAATACCATACTGTGAACTATTTGGGTTATGAAGCCCTTATTCTCTGACTTTTGCAGAAAAAAAAAAAAAAAAAAAAGAATTGTGTCATGATAAACTGAAAACCCCAGAGCTGTTCATGGTCAGGAGAGCAGCAAGCTAGCTGGATTGGGAAAAATTCTTCCTGGGTGTTTCGGGGATTTATGTTCCCTTCCTAGCATCGTACCCCCCAAACACTCCCAAAGCCCACATTCGGAACCACTAATTCTACCATCCTCCCCTCCAGAGACTTTCTAGTCAGGGAGATCCAGAACCCTAATCACAAAGCCAGCTCTGGTCAGACCGCGAAACGGGCACCAGGTTGAAGTCCCCAGATGAACACCCATCCCACTCTCCCTTTCTCAGGTTCACGAACCCCAACCTACCCAGGGGCCTTGCCGAGGACCCTACATAGGTGGGCTCTTTCTGGGCGTCACCCTATGACCACGTGCTAGTCCTTTTCCCTTATCACCGGAAAGACTTACCTATCCCATTTCCCAGGCCCTCGTGCTTGCCGACTTTCCTAGAGAGTCTGGGTACCCACATCTGCTAGTGACGCCAATCCTGATGGCTTAATATGTGCCTATCCTCTCAAGTACCACCTGCTGACTGGGCGACACATAACTAGCACCCAAGAAATATCTAGTACTGAATCAATGAAAGTAAGAGTAGCAAAGGTTGTCTGGGAATCCTATGCGTTATCTCAAACCAATAGGCCTTTTACTGGCTTCCAGGCTAGTAGAAATGCATTGGAGAGCCGGAAACCTTTGCCTTTTTAAAAACTCCTTTAAATGACACTCCTTCAATAAGACTAGCTGGTGAGGACGGCCAGGAAAGATACAGGACACATGGTGGTCTCCCCACATGCATTCCTTTTTTTTTTTTTCTTTTTTTCTCCCTCCCAGCAAGGTCCCATACTTCCCCAACCATGCTGTTGGGAGGAAGAACCTTGTTACATGTCTCTGAGTGGACCATCTAGTGGGCTCCATTGTCCTAGCTCTCCTAGCCCCAGTGAACTATTTGGGTTATGAAGCCCTTATTCTCTGGACTGGGGACCCAGTCCAGATACAAGAGGACTTTGCCAAGAGCTTCAGGAAACTTGTGGTCATTAGGTGAGACTGATGTCTTCGCTGACATCCAAAGACCCTGGGAATTCATTGATCTGTCCAGCCACGATGTTGGGCCTTATCTGAAGCCTACCTGACCTCCGGACTTCTCAATTACATGAGAAAATAAAGCCTGTTTTTATTTAAGCCAAATAAATACATAACACAATAATACATATACATAACTCCTTGGTTACTTTTTATGACTGAGTTCAGAGAGACAGACTATATTTTGTCATTTTAAATCACCTTTGTCTTACAGCTTACTTAAATAAATATACCAAAAAACCCAAACAAATAAAAACCCTAATTTTTCACTCTTCAAATGCTTCTCAAGATTGCTAGGCTTGTGACGTCCCAGGTGAATGAAGAAATAACAGTGGTTTCAATAAGATAGAAGCTTATTTCTCTCTTACATAAAAGAAGGCTGGAGTCTGGCTGCTATGGGAGCTACAAACGTCATCAAGGTTCCAGGTTCTCTCTCTCTTTTTGTTCTGCCGTTCTTAGCATGTGGTTTCCATCTTCACATTCACTTCATGGTCCAATGTGGCAGCTAGAGCACCAGCCATCACACTGATCTTCCTATTCCAGGAAGGCACAGGGAAAGGGAGAATGGGGAAAAAATGAGTATGTCAGTAGAGTAGTACCTCTTAAAGAATCTTCACAGAAGCCCCGTCAACAGCTTAAGTTTATACCTCAATGGCCATCCCAGCTGTAAATGTGGCAGATGAATGTATCATTCAGCTGGGCGCATCGCCACCCGGATTAAAATCTGCATTGCGTTACTAAGGAAAAAGGTGAGAGTAGAAACTGAGTCGGCAAGGAGCAGTTTCTGCCCCACCTTGCTTAAACAAGCCCGACTTTGGTGTTCACTCCTGAAGCTTGGTGCCTGCTCCCCCAAGGAAGCTCTCTGGCTCAAGCTGCAATAACTCTTTCCACAGACCCTTAACAACCCCAGCTGGTTCCCTAGCCCACCCCCACCCAGGACCTTCTGACCAGCATCTTCCCGTTTATCCAGTTAAGAAGCATTCATTGAGCACCTAGTGTCTACCAATAGGCCACATTGGTCTTTCATTGGAATCTTGGCTTCAGTTGAACTCACAGCACACTTGGACTTCTCCACCATGCCCCAGTCAGACCCCACTCACCCCTACCCTACTTTAGTCACCAGTCCTGCCCTAGAGCTATGTTCTTTCCAACACAAGCCTGCTCTTCAGTCATTGGTCTCTAATGTCTTGCCAACATTGGCGTTCTCAGTCCTATGGCTAAGGGCCTTGTGGGCCCAGGGCAACAAGGACTGTGGTCAGCAACAGCACCTCAGTCAAAGCTGAGTCTCTCTGAATCTTCATGGACGACAGGGTATGATTTTGCCTGGGGACAGGTGACTGAGTGAGACCAGGGCAATGATTTTCAGTTCTCCCAAAGCCCTCTGGTTCCATGTGGTACACTTCAGGCCCATCGACAACACTGTGGGCCTCTGTTCGCAATGAACAGCACAAACAAGGTGAGGCCAAGTAGTCATAATGAAGTGAATTATTGTCTTGCTAGACACAAAACATCTGCTCCTTCCTACCTCACCTGCACGAAAGTAGAAAAAATCAGGAAAAAAAATCAATGTCTGATATTGCTAACAAAACATGTTGCCTTGAGTCCTCACATAAAGAATACCTTTCAAGAGTATCTTGTTCTTTCACTTGAATTTTACCCTTTTGATTTTAATTATAAACTGAAAGCTATTGTAACTCAAAATTTTACATTCTGTCTTTTCACATAGAAACATCATTAGGCAGATGTGAACAATTATCCCCCATTGGATTTTTTCTTTTTTTTTTTAAAGTTGAAGTCTTCAGAGGAACAGCTAAATTGTGCTTTGAATCACTGGTTTAAAACTAAACCCAGGAGCGGATCCCAACTGACAATGGGGGGGAGGAGCCCGGGAGGCAGTGGAAGTGGAGGGGGGCAGAGATGGGGATGAGGATGGGTCCACCGGTGCCCTAAGGGACAGCCTCTGCCCCCACCGGTGCCGCACGGTCACCCAGCCCCACCTCCCCCTCGCCACGCTGCTCTGTGGTACCCCCTGAAATATTGACCTGAGCTTGGATTATATTGAAAAGCTCCTGAGCACTCTCTTTCATTATCAAAACCTTGTGGCTGCGACCCAGCGGATAAGCCCACCTCCATGAACCCGATCTCTCGAAGCCATAAAAGACCCTTTCAAGTTCATTTTGACCCCCTATTTGCCTCTACCTTCTGGAGGATGAAACATCAAGTTGAATAAACATTGCTACTGGTACAGGAGTCTTGGAGGCAGAAAATTTAAAATTTGAACATCTGTGAGTATTCTAACAGGACCACAAAGGGTTTTGCTTGTTTTGTTTTAAGGTGTCCAGAACCCCGTGGCAATTCCATGCAGCCTTCGGACTCAAAGCCTTTGTCTTCACTCCTGGGAAAGTGCAGGGATGGCTGTGGTGGGTGGTTTCCTTACCGATCTGAGGCTGAGTGCCCAGACTCCCCCAGCAGAGAAGGGCCCGATGATGAGCCAGGAACGTTAGGCCTGCGGGGTGGGGGCGGGGCGCTGACCAAGCTCTTTGGTGTGGTGAGTGCTGCCCCGTGCAGTGCTTCCTCTCTGAGGAGGAGCACCATTGGTGGCAGGAGCACCTGAGAAGCCCTGAGCCAACAGGACTCCAACCCGGCCACACCCCTTAGCCACCCCAGCAAGGGCCCCAAGGGGCATTCGCCAGGACCAGGTGTGAGGCAGAGGGTGCCGGGAGGCACCAGACCTGTAAAACTAACTTGTGTCGGGGACACCAGAGAGGAGTCACCTGGGAAGGGTAGTAAAGGGCGACACCCCCTTCCTGTGTACCACGTCACTAAGGTCCAGGGGATACTGAAGGAAGAACAGGGTGAGACCAGGAGGAGGATGACAACTGGGAAAGTTGTGGGCTTCCTCCAAGCCGAGAGAAAGGAAGACACATTCCAGTCGCCAGTAAAGGGGGACTATTAGGAAACTGGACTGCAAACCTGGGCAGCCCTGGAAGGTGGTTTCCATTTTTGGAAATACTGCTGATGGAAAGTCTCACACCTCAACCACACCTTTTATGTCTGGGAAGCCTTCAACACCTCACCTGCCCGGGAGCCCTGCACCGTGGGAGTGTGGGCGGGGCACGACCCAGGCCACAGCGCCCGAGTCGCAGGTGCGGAGGGAGTCCCAGCCAGACAACACCGCTGCTGCTGCGGGGCCTGGCCACCTCAGACCTCGCCGTCCTTGGAACTGGTGCAGACGGGCTGCGTCATGACCCCTTCAAGGGCCTTGGGGGCGCCTCTGCAGCTTATCTGAAGTACTTCCCCAAGGACCTCACGGCCACCCTGCCCGCTGTGGCCTGGATGTCCCCTTGTCCACGCCAGGCGCTGCTGTTGTCATTTTCCAGGACACTGAGCACACGCGTCTGCTGGGCTCTGATCAGCCCTCGAGGTGCCAGAAAAGCTCATCTGGGACCCGTTCCGGAAGCTGGGTGGCTTCTCCGAGGCCTCCGGTTCCATTCACTACAAGGGAATGAGGACTCGCAACCCTCCCCCAGACTTCTCCCCGCTTCAGCAGGCTTTGCACCCCCACCCCTTCTCCCCGGCACCTTGGAGCCTCCTCCCTGGGCCTCGGCCGTGGGGCTGGATGTAAGGGCTGCATGAACCCTAGAAAAGGAGTACTTTATGGAGCCAGGGCCGCTGAGGTGCTCCCACCGGCATGACAACCGTGTTTATACCTGCCAGGCCTGCTGTGAGAAAGGCAAGGAAGCCAGCCGAGGGCCCAGGACGTCTGCTTCCACCAACTCCCCCTGGATAGGTCTCAAAAAATGTGCCTGGTCTGGGTATGTGATCGAATGTCCTAACTGTGATGCCATCTGTCCTAGCCAGCAAGCCTGGTTGGGGAGCCCAGATCCTGGGGATGCCTGGGTGCAGACTGAGACTGTGTCTGCGTGCCCGCAGCTGGTGGATTTCTGAGGTCAGCAACAGGCTGCCTAGTGCCTCTTGGACGGGATGAACTTCATGGCTCAGCTGGTGTCTAAGCTTAGCCATGGGCCCACCACTGCCGGGACCGTGGAGAGGGCTTCTGTTCATTCAAGACCTGGTCAGTGCCTGAGGGGATGTGTGACAACTGCTACGAAGCCAGCGAGACGTTACTGAGGCACAGGGGGACACCCTTGGAAGGTGGGAGAGTATGTATTGAATTCGGTGGGGGCCATGGTGACAGCCACTGATGTACCACTAGGTCTGGGGAAGGCTGCGGCCGGGCTGGCCTGGCTGAACTAACTGCCAGAAGGGATTCAGCGGCAAGCTTTCCTGCAGACAGGGCTTCTGTGACGAGTGCTCTCATGACCTCCAGGCTGTCCCTTCTGGAGACTAAGACCATCCTGTCTGAGTCTGATTCAACTGCAGTTAAAACCCAGTGACCTTAGAGCACCTGGGTGGCTCAGTCGGTTTAGCACCTGCCTTAGGCTCAGGCGTTGACCTCAGGGTCCTGGGATCGAGCCCCACGTCGGGCCTCTTGCTCAGCAGGGAGTCTGCTTCTCCCTCTGCCCTTCCCGGTCTTCATGATCTCTCTCACTCTCTCTCTCAAATAAATAAAATCTTTAAAAACAACAACAAAACCCAGTGATCTTGAACCTCAGCTCCCTCTTTGAGTCCTTCACAATTCCTCAGGTTCTCAGAGTTAGACTAGAAGTCTCCTCGAGGTACGCCCTCCTTCCAGTCACCTCTGGTGCTGTGCGTTCTCTCTGCTCCTCCTGGGGCCACTTTCCCACGGTGCGGGGAGGGGGCAGATGACAGGCCAGGGTGCGCCTGGTGCGGCTGGAAGGCATGAAGTCCTCAGGGCAAGGAAGTGAACGGTTCTAGCAAAGGGGAATGAACCTCAATCTGCTGCATTTGTTTCAGGTAAAAATAACATATAGATACACGGGTATCACATGCAGAAGCTCCTGGCTTGAAGACTTCTCATAGGTTGTCCCCAGCACAAGGATAAGGGGGCAGTGGCAGCAGGTCTGACCCATGAAACTGAGCCAGGTCCAGAGCCACTGTGGTTCTACTCACATCTGCCTTCTAGGCCTCTCCAGTCCTTGCCTTCCCCCTTCACGCCTCACAGCTACTTGGGGAGGTGAGCGCCCGGGCACTTCCTGCTTAGAAGAGCCTGAAGGAAATCTTCTGGGGTCCTCCAGGGTTAGATCCCAACTCCTGGCCTCAGCCCTTTTCAGTCAGAGACCACCCAATGTACCGTGCGGGTCACTAGAGTGCATGCAGAGTGAGGGATAGGGTCCTAGTCCCGAGAACTCCTCGTGCAGGTGATGCGATGCCTCCGTACCTGGGGAGAGCACGGAAGGAGACAGGCCTTCCCTGGCAGTGTGTCCTGCTTGTGGATGCTTCTGTCTGCGTGCCCACTCAGCGCTCCCAAAGGCCGCACCCTGCCCCTAAGCAGAGCACCTGGTCCTCTCCCCCTCCAACCCTGGCAAGCCCACCATCTGCTTCTGAGTCTGGCACTAGAACTTTTATTGCTTATTTTGAAGTGTGTTAATTCTTGGTTCCCAAATCATGAGAACTATTCGAGGGAAACCAAGCAGACAATGGACTGTTAGTTGTCTTTTTTTTTTTTTTAAGTATATACAAATATTTCAACAGATCATTAAGAGAAATTTCTCTCTCTCTGGTCCTTGCAAGAGAAGGCAAATGAACTTTTGTTTCTCCTCAAGAGCTGGGATATCTATATCCAGCACGACTGGAAAGGGACTTGTGGTGAAATTGTGTCACCGTGGTGGATTTTATCTTCAATGAGTGAACATGACAAAAGCAACATAGTTCTTGACAGCACTAGCAGGTGGGCGGAGCTTCAGGGAGGCACGTGGCAGTCATTCCTGGTGTGGGGATCAGTGTGACATGAGTCCCGGAATGTGTTGGCTCTTCTCACTGCTGCTTTCCTGCCTTCTGTGGATCAGTGACTGAGGCCTGTCTAGCACTGCGTGCTACCAAACTCACCATTATAAAGGAATCTTCCTGTGGGGGAGGGGGGAACAAGCAAACCTAAGAGACCTTGTAAGTCTATTATATTATAGGTTTAACCAAGAAGGCTTGACTCTGGATTCAGAAAATTTAATTGGGCGCCTGGGTGGCTCAGTCAGTTGAGTACCTGACTCTTGATTTCATCTCGGGTCTTGATCTTGGGGGTCGTGATCTCAGGGTCATGGCGTCGAGCCCCGTGCCAAGCCCTAGGTCAGGCTCCAAGCTCAGCAGGGCGTCTGCTTCTTTCCCTCTCCCGTTGCCCCTCCCCCTGCTCTAGCTCTCTCTCTCTCTCTCTCTCAAATAAATCTTTAATTAACAAGATTTTTTTTTTATCTACTCATCCCTTTTCCTGAAACTATCCATGTAGTTTTAAACCAAATGACCGTGAGAACGCGTGCGTTAGGGTGAGAGGTGTCACCATCTTGACGGCCAATGATAATGGTGAACGGTCTGAGATCTAAGAGGCTCTGCTACCATATTGAGAGGCAGGTAAAGAAATCCTGTTGGCATATGTCCTCTCTGCTTTTTAATTTCCAACAACAGACAGTGACATCACAGTCACAAACATTTTCCATATATTATTTGGATTAGACAGAGCTTTACTCTTCAGGGAAAACAGGCAGCATAAATTAAAAAGAAGTGCATTTTGCTGATAAGCCAGTCGGTCCTGGGCGTCACAGACTGTCAGTAAGGCCAGGATCACTGCAGAAAACCAAGAGTGGGGATGACTCCACCACCCCCACCCCCAGGAGCACACGGTCACCTGTACCCAAGCCCATCAGGGGACCTGGTGGGCTATCAGAGGACGTGTCTTTTTGGAGTCAGAGCAGATACACTGAGGAGGGCAGACACTGAAACAGACAAGACTTATCTCAGAAAGGTCATTGGAAGGAGCATTTACCCAGGAATGACATTCTCCTCTGTCTTTGAGTAGAAGAGCAGCGGGGCCTGGCAGCCCTACAGCCTGGGCTTCCTTCCAGGGCTGCGGCACCCCTACAGGCAGTTGAGCAATGTGACCCTGGCAGCTGAGAAACCCTGGGCAGGCCTCTGAGGCTGGGAAGATTGACCAATACTTCACCGAGGAGAAATTGCCCTGTCCTCGGAGACACTGTGCTTGCCTTGACTTGAAGAGCCTCCCTCTGTGTTCCCCTCCAGGATACCACTACCTGATCTCCTCTCCTGTTCCTGCTGTAGCATTTTGCTTAGAGGACCCTGAGCCATGAAGCTGGGAGAGAGGATGGGGGGAGGGGGTGTCCATAATTTTACACAGGAGGTGTAATGTGTGATGTTGGGTATGTCACTTAACTTCTCTGTGCCTCGGCTGCCACAACTGTAAAATGGATATTATAATCACATTGACCTGATAGGACTGTTAACGAGCCGTCAACGAAATCCTCTCAAAGAACATTCATGAAGGCTAGCTATTGCTATGAGAAACAGGGGAGCCATTTTTTCCATTACTTTTTCTCCCTGGATTTCCACTTCAATAAAACACGCGTTGGCCTCTCCAAACCCAGAGCAAAGATGGTCAGAAGGTGCAATGTTTGACCTGGCCTTGGAGTCCCTTAGTTCTGTCAGTACCCTTGAGGTAGCAAGAGAGGTCTGCGTGTGCACATGCATCTGTGTGTGAGGAGTCTTTGAATTGCACAGTCTCTGCTGGTTTGGTGAAGTGTGAATGTGGTGGCGGAAGGCTAACTCGCGTTTGTTCAACTGGCAGTGCTCAGCCGCGGGAACATGTGGATAAACTGTAACTAGCGTTATCTTGGTTCAAATTCCTTTTTCGTGACCGACTGCTGTCTCAGTGAACCTTCGCAGGGTTTCTGTTTGGTTTTTTTCTTAGTTACAGCGGAGAGTAAAATAAGCGCATCCAGATCTTCTCACGTGGAGATAAACCGATGCCAAATTAGGTCTGTGGAGGCTTCTTTTGGCTTCTCTGGTCACCGTGCTGAACATATTGTCATGCACGTTGAAGACAGTCCATTAGTTCTTGGCAAAGAGAATTGAGTTTCAAAGCTGCTCCTTCCAAGAAGCCTCCCCTTTCTCCTGCACGAAACCTCGCTGAAGGGAGGCCCCCCCCCCGCCCCGCCGCTTTATGGAGCAGAAGGGCAAACTCCATCTGCCGTTGTCCTGCCGCAGCCCTGAGACCCATCCCCTCCACGACACCCCTGGACTCTGGTTTGGCCCCATATTTAAGCCCCCAGTGCCCCGCCCAGATTAAAACATCGCCCCCCCTTTCAGGAGAGAAGCATTTTTATTTCAAAACCATAGAGTAGAGCTTGAAAAGTAGTTGACAAACTTCTTTGCCTCTGGGGAAGGCATGTCCATTCGCATCCAGAATTTTCCCTCGATGCCTCCTGTGTTGCGTTGACGGAGCTGCTAAACGCAGACAGTGCAGCTGAAGAGGAAACGAAGCTTCGCCTGCATCTGTTACAGTGGAAAGACGAACCACAGTGGGAGGGGCGGGTCTGGAGTCTCACTGGAATCCTCAGACTGGTTCCTGGGAGAAAAATCCGCCCTCGATTTCTGCGACAGTCCCGAACCACCACCGGGTGTGGACTCCTCAACCGAAATGTGCTCTGAGCAAAGCAAGTAAGGGAGTGAGCGCTGTCGTGAACGGTGCTGAGGTGCTAAGGATCGATATTCACTGGCAAGCAGCATTTTGGAGCATGGTTACCATGGTAACATTGTCAGCCCCAAATGACTGTCATGAGGTGAAAAAATCCTCTTAAAATAAACGAAACCAGAAAAAGTATATTTATAAACCTCTTACCAAACACCTATCTGTTCACAAAGCAGAATGTGTTCTTTAAGCAATAGATACTCAAAGATTGGGGGAAATTTCATGACATAAACATTTTCTTAAACGAACTTTTACTCTCACCCTCCACAAAATGGCTTGTCAAAATAACTAATACAGATTTTTTTTAATGGGAAGAATTCTAAGGAATTATGGGCTTGTACACTTAGATATTACACAGTTGTGACATTAAAATTCTGCACTGAACTACCAGTAGCTTATTTGAGAGTTGTAAAATGTGGTTGACCGGGAGTTTTCTTATGTCTCCGTTGTATAAATCATTTCTGGCAGCATCAATAAATACTGTCATAAGATCTGTTAAGCAATGGGGGAAAGACATTGGCCATGCAGATAAAAACCTGGGCACAATTTTTGGCTTGCTTTTGTGAAGCTCCATCCCTCGCTTGCCTTTTCTTACTAACAAAACCACAATTTTATTTAGGGCAGCAATGTGCCCAACCCCAGATACTCAAATTCATAGCCTCCCTTGCAGGTAGAGGTGGCCATATGATACAGTTCCCGGCCAGTAACATACTGGCAGAAGTCCCCAAGGAGGGATTGTTGGGAGACCGCTCTCGGTGGTCTCTCATTTCTGTACATCTTTCAAGCAGCCGCTCTGGCTGTCTTTTGTTTCAGACTATCTTCTCAAGCATGTTTGAAAGGCATATAACCTTGGAAAATAGACATACTGTCTCTCCAGAGCAAAAGGAAGGCTTGTTTGGCACCTGCGAAGACAGAAATAATGTTTCACTCCAGAACAAAGGGCAGGCCTGCCTACTGCTATTATATAAGCTTTGGGGTCCCTAAGCGCAGGGTTCCTCTTCTGTAAGGCAACCCACTGTGTGTGCAAGCATTCCTGGGATCTGTCTGGATTTCCAGATGAAGATAAAAAGCTCTTGGCCCCCTTGCCCTTCTCCTTTTTCCTGTCTTGAGGTGCGGAAACCATTTTGGGATCATGGTCAGGACGCATGAATGCAAAGGTGTACATCTGAAGATGGGAGAGCAGGTGGGGCGCCTGGGTGGCTCAATCGGTTAAGCGTCTGCCTTTGGCTCAGGTCATGATCTCGGGCTCCTGGAATCAAGCCCTGGATCAGGCTCAGCAGGGAGTCTGCCCCTCCCCCCGCTCATGTTCTTGTGCGCTCTCTCATAAATCTTAAATACATACATGCATATGTACATACATACATACATACATACAGATGGCAGAGCAGAAAGATGAAGAAACTGGGTCCCTGACAGAGTTACCGTGTTAGCCCTGGGTCGCATGATTTCGGGCTTTTTGTTAATATGGGATAAATGAGCTCTACTTGTTCAAGTCAATGTTGATTTTCTTTCCCCATGCAAGCACATCCCTAGAGCTTGTGTCAAACACAGTAACATAGTAATTACATAATGGCAATTGTGTCCAACATGTGCAGCTTAGGGCTCTAGTATGTTACTACCCTCCTTTCTTCTTGGTCTTGATACTACCTCTTTGCCTATTAACATTATTGTATGATACCTCTTATAAGCTAACTCAAATCTTTTTGGGAAAGCCATGTGTCAAATCAATCCAATAAGTACAATTTGGTCCTGGGCCAAATTTATCCCTAAACTTTTATGAGTTATCTCTTAGGTTATTAGTCAAGAAGGCAATAAAAACAAGAGGACTCTTTCTTCAAGCTTCTATCACATGCCACAAGGTCTGTCTCCTCACCAGCGTGTATCCAGCACCCAGTACCACAGCTGGCTCGTAGTAGGCCCTCAAGTATTTCTTTTTTTTTTTTTAATGATTTTTTATTATATTATGTTAGTCACCATACAGTACATCCCCGGTTTCCGATGTAAGGCTCGATGATTCATTAGTTGCGTATAACACCCAGTGCACCATGCAGTACGTGCCCTCCTTACTACCCATCACCGGTCTATCCCATTCCCCTACCCCCCTCCCCTCTGAAGTCCTCAGTTTGTTTCTCAGAGTCCATAGTCTCAAGTATTTCTTGACCAAGTGTTCACGAATGCTATCTTTGTCAAATGTGTTGGCTCAAAGAAAATTAAGATTTAACAAGTACTTCAACACATTGGATCAATCATGTGACTAGAGTAAGTGTTTTGAGAAAAGACCACAGCTCAACTTCAAAGAAACAACTTCTTATCTTTGTCCTAATGACTACAAAATGCTGCGTAACAATGGAATTAAAAGAATCAACTCAAGCTCAAAGGCTGGTTCAATAAGATACCAGAAGTAGTAACAATTGTTGCCAGAGATTAAAATACCCCTAATGTCATCTACAAAAATTATTTTTGGAAGACTGGATAAAATTTGAAACTTGTATCAAGTAAAAAAAAAAAAGAACTAATATACAAGATGAGAATATAGGAGGGCAATTTAGAAATTTACCAAAATAGGATAAACAAAAAGATACTGTGCCCAAAAAGATGAATTACAAACTCTAATTACTGAGCATTATTTTTGGTACATTTTATGATTCCCAGATTGCCTTTAAAACCTAAACTATGTGAAATTACCTATAATATAGGTCTTAGGTATGATTTCTGTTTAAAAATCTATCAAAACCACAATGAGCTACCATTTTATATCCATTAGCATCTGTTTTTTGTTTCGTTTGTTTTTAAGGAGAATAGCGAGTGTCAGTGAGAATGGGGAGAAACTGGAACTGTCCTGTGCTGCTGATGGGACAGGAAAATCGTGTAGCCGCTATGGAAAACAGCTTGTGGATCCCCAGGAGTTAGACGTAGAATTACCATAGGGTTCAGCCATTCCACTCCCGGGCAGATACTCAAAGAATTGAAAATAAGGGCTGAACCAGATGCCTGCACCCCCAGGGTTATAGCAGCATTATTCACAGTAGCCAAAGGTGGAAACAAGCCAACTGTCCATCAGTATAGGAGGGGATAAGCCGAATGTTGTACATACGATAGAATAATATTCAGCCATAAAAAGGAAATTCAGATACACGCTACAACATGAATGAACCTTGAAAACATTGTGCTAAGTGAAATACAACAATTATTGCATTACTTTTGTCTAAAGAAATAGATATTGTATTATTGCATTTATACAAGGTCCTACCTAGAACAGGCAAATTCATAGAGACGGAAAGTAGAATGATGGTTGCCATGGACTGGAGGATGGGGAAATGGGAAGTTACTGTTTACTGGGTACGTAGTTTCTGTTTGGGATGATGAAAAAGTTCTGGAAATAGGTAGTGGTGATGGTTGCACAACATTGTGAATATAATTAATGCCACTGAATTGTACATTTAAACATGGTCGTAATGGTAATTTCTATGTTGTGTACATTTGACCAAATGAAAAAAAAATTGACGACACAGATTAAATCAAAAAAGGTAGGGTTTGTTTGTTTTAGGAAGAGCAAACAGACGGGACTTTAAATTTTTGTGGGTTTTGTTTCGTTTGTCTTTGCTCTCTCCAAGCCCTGTCTGCCTACGCTATGAAGCCGACCGAGACGCCCCCGACATTGCCGAAGCCTGTTCAGCTTGAGTGGTCATGTGCCTCAGGGGGTCCACGTCATTTGGAAAGATTTCCAGTTCTGCAATTTTATTCCAATTCTTTAATTCTCAGGGGTGTGTATCATCAGAGCTCCCCTACCCCCATCCTCCAGGCGTATGCTGGGCCAGAATTTGTTTGTGAAAATATTATTTTAGGATTCCTTCCACTCCTATCATCTGCTTATTTTCCTTCCTGCATATTTCATACTATAGCACAGAGATTTCTGATTCAGCAGTGAGAATAGTCTCTGCATTCCTTACCACTTCCTTGTGACCCACTTTATACACAATTACTCATGCTGGCGTTGAAAGTTCAGGCTTCAAAAAAATTCCTGGGACTAAAGTATGCATCTGTGGGAATTAAAAAAAAAAAAAAGGAAAAGATGTTGACTGAATATCTGTTGGTAGTCCTCAAAGGACCCCAAGAGCAGGCCTCCCAAATCAGCCCTGAGATTTCCCATCTCATTTGACTCTCCTACAAAAGCTCTCACATTACACCCTCTTCCTTTATTCCTTGCCTTAATCCCACCTTTTCCACCTCCTTTACTCTCCTTTCCTTCCTAAGAAATACACTGCTGCATCGAATTCACCACTTCCATCGGCCGTACGGCCCTGCACTAAAGCCACAGGGAGCACAAGGGCCATGCGACAGAGTCCCTGCTCTGAAGGGGCGTGAATGCCAGTGCCGTTGGTCTCCCACTGGAGCGTGCTACCAATGCCACTAAACGCCCGTGAGATGCAGAGTCCCGTGCACCCCCCCCACCGCCCGAGAATCTGAGTTATTGGTCTGCACTTTTCACAGCTCCCCAGAGGATTGGGATCTCAGGAACACATTTTGAGAACCACTGTGATGAGTTGGAAAGCAGTAGAAATCTCTTCTGGGCTATTCTGACGTAGAACAGAGAAAGGAGAAACAGGATCGGTCAGAGAAAGCAAGGGAAGTCTTCAGTGGAAGAGCAGCTCTCAAAGAGCTGAAACTAGACAGGTGGGAGGCACAGTGGACGCTGTCACTTGCTACCACCGCCCCCTGCCCCCCCCACCCCCCCGCCCAGCGGAGTTGTGAAGGTGAGGGCAAGACATGGGATCCCATTCCTCCCACTCAGGGCCTTTGGAACATTTGGGGAGGACAGTAGACTCTGGGACAAGAGGATACTCTCACCTCTGAGATGATGCCTTTTCCTGGAGTACCCTCCCTGACACTGAGCCCCAGCTCCAAACCAGCTGGCTAGCAGAGAGCCCTGGACAAAGTCCTTCACCTCTCCAGCCTCGGGTAAGGGATGGTGTTATCTGCTTTGCAGGCTTGGTGCAAGACTTAAAGGAACTAATGTGTGTAAAACTCGGTACACAATTAAAACTCAATACACCATAGCTAACCCTAGTCTTATTATTCTAGATTTTTCTTTAGGATAAATTCCTAGAAGTAGGATTACTGGAACGAGGAGACTGTTATTAAGAGGTACACACAGAAACCATGTGTGCAACTTCTGAGTTTCATAAAAGTGTCTCAATTTGACTGCTAGAGATAAGGGTATTCATTCCTGTTTATGACACGAGGTGTTTGGGAGGATATATACCAAGATAGTAGCAGTAGTCGTCTCTGGATGGGAGGGAAAAGGGGTGTTCTCTATGTTCTTTTGCTACATTGATAAATAGCAGCTACTATCTTCCTCCTCCTCTTCCTCCTTCTCTTTTCTCTTCCTCCCATAACATGCACACACGCACACACACACACAGACCCCAGTTGGTTCCAAAGCCTGGAAATCTCTTTAACACTCCCCACCCCCAACTCCACCCAGGGGACTCCTATCAAAATGAAAATATATTACTTGGGATAAGTACCACATCGAACCCACTAGCACACCCCTTCCCCAGGTTACTGATCCAATCAGCTGGCTGCTAACATCTGGCCCAGAATAAGGACAGATGGAAGGTCTGGGGCAGGTCTACCATCCCAGAAGGGCAAGCCCAGAATTAGAGTGGTGGCAGTGAAAGTCCTAAGAGCTAGAAGGCACGCCAAAAATCATCAGATGCTCAGGGCACCTGGGTGGCTCAGAGGGTTGGCCATCTGCCTTCGGCTTGGGTCATGATCCTGGGGTCCTGGGATCGAGTCCTGTGTAGGACATTCTGCTCAGCAGGAGCCTGCTTCTCCCTCTGCCTCTGCCACTACCCCCTGTTCGTGCTCTCTCTCACTCTCTCTCTCAAATAAATAAATAAAATCTTTAAAAAAAAATTATCAGATGCTCCAGATAAGGAAACCAAAATCCAAAGCAGTGGGCAGGTTTCCAGAGGAGTCCTTGAAAGGGAGCAGCTGCCCTGCTATCTGAGGTGGCTTCTAGTCCGTCTGGAGGCAGAGGAAGGAGCCGAAGGGCCTTTGGCTGTCCCCTGCACAGTTCAATAGAAGACCATTGGTGGGGCGACAATGAAGACCCTGAGAACGGAGATTGCTAATCTGCACATCCCTCCTCTTCTCGGCATGTATTTTATACCAGAGGGTTACAGTTTGTACAGGTAAAAGCAATCCTAAGCTCTCAGAGTAGATGCGCCACAAGGGTTTGGAATGATTCCTTAACAGGTTTTCCATACGAAACTTTCCTTTCTCAACTAACTTATGCTGTAGCCGTATCACTTTTGACTATAGGATTGGTTTTAGAAAACCAAAACCTTCTAACATTCCTACGAATACACTGAAATCTACTCTTTTGGAGAAATGTTGTGAGAGACTGGTATTCCTGAAGGGCAACTTTGTTGTTTTGCTGTTTTGGCTTTTCCCAAATTCTCTTAATCCAATTTGGGGCAGAAACACTTTTTCTCTAGAGCTTAGAGCAGTTCCCTATCCAACCTGGAATGTAAACTCCACGTCAGAAACCAAATTTTTAAAAAAACAGAGATTTCCAAGGTCTGGGTGGAGGAGAAGATGACCAGGTTGTCAACAAGGACAGACAAAGAGTGACGGTCACTGTCTTGCATTTATGATAACACTAACGGGAGATGGGAGGCTGACGGAGGGGCCGGCCGGCTGTAAGGCCCTGCTATGCCCACTTCCCCTAAGCTTGCCGTCCACCCGAACTGCCCTGACCGGCTTCTGCGTGTTCTGTTCCTGCCAACGAACCCACCGGGAAGGAGATGTTCTATCCCTCCTCCGAAAGAGGAAGGGGTGGAGAGGAGAGAAATCCCATCGAGTGTTGGCTACTCAGGCCTGTGAGGTTTCCACAGAGACCAGTGTTTAGAAATTCAAATCGAAGGCTCTGTGGCAGTGCAAGAGGACTTCCTAAAGGCCTGTCTGGAGATGGGGGGAAACCATCAGCAAGGAAAGGCCTGGCACACGCAGGAGACTGGGCACCCCTGGTGGCCAAGGAAGCTGACAGAAGCCAAGACACCTCGGTGTCTCCAAGCTGTTATCAGCAGCCGTCATCCTCCCATTTTCTGCCGTTCTCCACAGAACTGACCCTCTAGGAGAAAGCTGCCATCTGATCTGGGAGACGGAGGCCCATACTTCAGAGGAGGCTCCCATATCTGGGGTCTCACCAGGCTCTGTGGGGTTGCTGGGCCTTCTGTTTCCTGGGTAAGGGCCTCATCTGGTTGTGGAGGGAAGCCTTCCTCTCTGTCCCTTTAATAATTCTGGAGAGAAAAGAAAGCAAGCCCCCCCGGCAGGCAGGCAAACCTGGACAGCGAATAGAGAATGAGGCAGGGAGGGACAGGCCACCACAGGGGGAAGCCAGAGCGGGGGACTCACGGCAGGCGTGGTGGCGAGTGGTGGTGGTGGGTGATGGGTGGGAGGTGGTGTTTCTTTCCGCTTACCAGAGAGATGGCAAGTGGGTGTCTACAGAGCTGGGGACAGCTAAAGCTTATCTTTCAGTGGCTGAGGGGAGGCTGCGTCTGGTCTGTCCTGCGTCTTCTTTTCTGCTCTCCTAACTCACCTTCCCTCAGGGCATCTCATCTACTTCTACGGCTCCAACTTGCATCAATGCTGTGGCTTCCCAGATCTCTTCTCTGCAGCCCAGACTCATGTACCAACCCTAAAGCCAGTCACCTCCACGAGGACATCCCACAGGCCCTTCAAACCCAATCTGTCCCGACCGAACCCTTTGCCATTCCAACTAAATACACCCCCCATTTGGGTTCTCTCATCTCAGTCAATGTGGGGGGGGGTCCACATCCACTGACTCACTCAAATGGGTAACCTTGCCCATCCTCCCAACCCCATCTTGCCAATGACCAAGTCCTACCAACTTAACTCCTAAGTGACGGCCACCACCACCTGGGGGCTCAGGCTACCGTCACTTCTCACTGGATTAGCATGGCAGCCTCCTCCCTTTCTCTACTCTTGTCTTCCTCAAATCCAGCCAGGGTGATTTTCCTAACAGGCAAATCTGACTTATTTCAAGCCTCTTTCTAGACCCCCATTCCCATATAACCTATTCAAGACCTAAGCCTGGCATTAGGGGCTCACAATTCTATTCAGAAATACAGCTTTTTACAAAGTTCCATTATGAACTATTTCAAGCTCACAAAAAGGAAGAAGGAATACAGCAGCACACATGTACCTATCCCCTGACTTGAGAGACAAGACTTTCCCAGAACAGCCGAAGCTTCCTGTGGAACCCCACATCCCCCTCCTCTCCCACAGAAGTCACTGCTGTCTGCATTTCTCATTACTCCTATTAGCTCTTTGTAAGTTTACTTAATATGGTTTCTTTATTTCCTTATAACTTATTCTTCCTTGTGAGCCTCTTTTGCTGGGTAAATTTTGGTTTCTGGTACGGTCCAGGAAATGCTATGAAGAGCTCATTTAAATACAGAGTCTCTTCAGGCACAGTCTCAGGTTCTCAGGTTCTTTCTTCCCCTTGTTGCTTTCCAACGTGGTATCCAGGTCGGTGGGACGGGTGCTGTCTTTTGTGACCTTATGACGGGAGGTTGAGAGGGTAGAAGACAAGGTGTTCAAAACCATGACATGTCTTCCAGATCCTCCCTGGTTTCTGCTACAGGGTTGCTGGGAACTCCTCCTCTGGTCTCTCAGCTTAGCCAGGGCTCAGTCATCCTGCTCTGCTTTCCCTACCATTCTGAGTCCAAGAGCTCTCTGCTGGTCTCCCCTCCAGCCTGTGGCCTAAGCGGCCCACCCAGCCTTTGCTATGGGCTCACCTGGTCCTTCACCATTGCAGACTCAAGTCAACTCTCTCTCAACTCAACAATCTCCCATAGCATAAGGGAACCTCTGAGTCCTGTCCATGCCACATGGAAACTGAAGAGGGTTCAGAGAAGCCAAATGTCAGCACTTTCTCTGCCTAATCGCATTTCTTGGTCTGTTTTACTGTGATGGGTCAGGTCAGTCCGAGAGGCATTCTCCTTTCAGATCCCAAATATGAAGCAGGGCATATGCCCCAGGTCTGGCGTTTGTATCAGCCTACCTGACAAGCAGACAAGTTCTGCATGTGCACCCTTCTTACTTCTGGGGTAGGCAGTCTCCCAAGATTATCAGTGTTAATTCACGTCTCCCTGCAGGTGCATCTATTGCTCCTCCCGACAAGAAGTAGAAGCTACTTCTTCCCCCTGACTCAGGGTGGGCCTTGTGACTTGCTTTGATCAACCAAGTGCAGTAGAAGGGATGTTCTGATACATCTGAGCCTAGATCTTAAAGGCACGGCAGCTTCCTCTTCTTAATTGGAAGCCATCAACCATGTAAGAGGTCCAACTACTCTGAGATTGTCATGCTATGAGGAAGTCCTAGCTACTCAAATGGAAAGAAAAGAAGAGAGAAGGAGGGAGGGAAGAGAAAGAGAGAGAGAGGCCCAGCCAGTTCCAGCTATTCAATTTATCCCAGCGGAGGCACCAAACATGGGAGTTAGGAAATTTTCTTGAATGTTCCAACCCCAACAGATATTCCATGAACAGAAGAACCACCCAGCTGAACTCCACTCAGATTGTAGAATTATGAGAAAGGATAAAATATTATAGTTTTTAGCCACTAAGTTTTGGGGCTGACCTATGTCGAGGCTCTAGCTAAATGAAACACCTCCCCTGCTGCAGGGCTCACCACTGCCTGTCTTATACTTTATGCTCCAACAACGCAGACCAGCCTGTGGCTCTCTGTGCCTACTCTGCTGTGTCTCACTTCCATGCCTTTGTTCAAGCTATAATCTCTTTTCCCACTTTTCTCCTCTGCCTGGCTAACTTTTATTCCACTTTTGTCTCATTTTCTTTTTTTCCTAGGCACGCATAATACTCTAGGCAAATCACTATCATTGCATTAATGACATTACATTGCAATTGTTCCTTTATGTTTCTGCCTTCCAAACTAGGCTGGAGCTATTTAAGGGTGGGCTCTACGTTTTATTCAGCTTTCAGGCATCACTTTATATGGAAATGCAAGTAAGTCCCTTAAACTCCTTTAGTTCAGTCTCCCTGTGTCAGGGAATACATTCAGCTGTCTGTAACAGAAACCCAACTTCACTGAGTTAGCCAAATAATGGTTTCTTTTCTTTTTTCTTTTTCTTTCTTTCTTTTTTTTTTTTCATATAACAAGTCTGAAAGTAGGCCTTCCAGGGCAGAAGCATTGGTTTTGCAATGTCAGAAAAATACTAGTTTCCTTCTACCTTCCTGCTCTACCACCTCAGAATAAGGCTGTCCTCCCCATGGTTGTCCTGATATCACAATATGGCTCCTCTACCACCTGCCTCATACCCATGTTCCAAGCCGGGAGAACGAGAGAACAAGGAGGAAGGGGCTATGCCCAAATCAGAAAAGCAACACTTTTACAGAAATCCTCAGAAGACTTCTATTCAACACTCACTGGCCAGAACCATATCACATGGCTATCCACAGCTGTGGGGCAGAAATGAAAAAAATGTTTGCAAAATGATAAATATCTGCAGTAATTGCCCAGAGAGCTGAACTTTGAACAAGAAGCAGTACGTGTTGGAGTTGTCTCTGTAGGAAACATGGAAAGAATGGATGTTGGGTAACCACTGATAATGTCTGCCTCATTCCCCTACGTTACAAAACAGGGATAGGACCTACCTGGCACAGCGGATGAAATTAAAAGAGAATATAGGCCCAACACCATTCGTAGTACCAAGGACATAGTAAACACTCAATAAAAATCATCCTCTTTCTCGGATTCACAGATGTGGCGCTTAACTCAAACATCCGACGGTTTTCCCTGAAGAAGCAGAAAATTAGTTGGCTCAGGGCAGTTGTCCCGCTGTCTGCAATTCCTCCGCAGTGAATTTGCTTCTGATGATTAACGAGTCTTTTCTCAATAGTCTGTTCAACTGTTCATAAATCCAAACAGCATTATCATTATGACTCTTCACTTACAACGTGTGACCTAGAAAAAACAAAGCTTGGAGAGAGATACAAAAGGCAAATGAACTGTTTTCATTCCTCTGTGGCAAGAGGGCTGCATATTTCAGTTCTGATTCATGGAAGAATATCCAGCACAGAGGAGTCGGCAAGATTGGTGAGAAGCCTCCGACCAGGGGGTTTAGGGATACAGTTTCCAATGTCTTCGTTACGGGAATCTAGGAAGCTGACCTGGAAAATGTTAGCAACAGAAAGATTTCTTTCTGCTAGAAACGTGCTCTCTGAATCCACAAATCTCCTACCCCACAGGTTATGTTTGTTTGTTTAAGATTATTTAAAACTTCTATAGTGGTTAGGACTTTTTTTGTTTGCAAGGGAAAAACACAAAATGGCTTATTACAGAGTGAATTTACTGGCTTGATGGACTAAAACCTCCACCAGCCGAGTTTCAGGCATGACTTGTCCAGGAGCTCAGGAACCTCTCCATCTCTCGAGTTCTTCTCTGTGGTAACAAAACAGGTCCCTTGCAGCTCCTAAGTTCTTACCTACCAGTATGACAATCCCAGCAGAAAGACGATGCCTCTTGGGCAATGGTTCCAGAAAAAAATCTCCAGAACCGGCCCAACTTGGGTCACACACCCACCCCGGAACTGATCTCTGTGGTAGAGAGAATATGGTTCTTATTGGCTAGTCTGGGTCACGTGCCCAGGGGAGCCGGGGGCGGGGTCAGCCCATTCAAACCACGTGGGTTGAGAGTGAGCGAGAGAAAGGTGACCCTCTGAAGGAGAGCTGGGGTATTCCTGCCCGCAAAGCATGGTGCAGAGGCCAAAAGCTCCAAATGTCCTAAACAGACACAGATCCATTTGGCTATGATTAGACATCAATACCATAATAATACTAGTGACACTCTTCACCATCTGTCAAAATCCTACTAGCTTTTCAGGCTCATTTCAAACGTCACCACAAATAAATCTTCCCTAATAAGATTAATTCTCCATCAGCACATTGTTTATTTTTCTCTCGTGGTCGGGATCATATCTTGCCACGGGTTATGTTCAGTTACACACCCGTGTGTCTCCACTCTTGTTTGGAAGAAACTTAAGGCAGAACCAGAGTGGGGCACGCCTCCCATTCATCACCCAGAGCCTGAGGATGAGGGCTTCTGTCCTGAAGTGACCAGGGCTCGGAATGAAAAGAATGCAGGATGGTGAGAAGGGGAGAAATCACATGGCTCCCTCCAGGAAGAAAACGCATCCACGATGCAAAACTGGATTGTAGAAAGTCAAGCTGGCTTTTCTTTTTTAAGTCCTACTGGAATCCTCTTTCTTTCACATGTGTGGTGAAACCCAGAGTGAAGCTGAAAACACATTCAACCCCTAAGATGGCAGTCAACTCGGAAATTTCCTGTCCTAAATGAATTAGAGAAAGAGAGGGAGGGAGAGAGCGTTGTGAAGTGCCTTTCTCCCCTCAATAAACAAAAATGCAAATACTCCAGATGCCTTTTACACTCTCCCCAGGGCTAGCAGATTATTAATAAGTTCAGAATCTTGCCACGCTGCTCCTATTTTTACAAGCCGTCTGTTTCCTCTCCTGTCGTTGGTGGCTTCATTCCAGGGACACTCCCCTTGGGGGAGAAGGAGCCAACATACCAAGATCTTTCTAATGTCACCCTTGCTTGCAGGCACCTGCAGATTCCCTTTGAATGTTTCCTGTTCCACTCAACAGGTTTTAATTATGTGAACTAATATTTGCTCGCTATTAAACCATGTTTACCCTCGTAAAAGGCCAACTCCAAAGGACTGGGATTAGGCAAGCCCAGAAAAATCTCAACCCTTATGCAAACGTGCTGTTGTTTCCCGCCACCTACCACTTCCTTACTGGGGTCATTCTGGGCACTCTGCTTTTTGGACATCTGTCTCCCGGTCTGATTTAGAGCAAAAACCTGCAAGTTTTTTCTTTTCAATTTCCACCCATTCCGGGACTAAGTTCTCCTTCTACAGATACCTGATCTTACTTTCTTTTTTTTTAAGATTTTATTTACTTTTGCAAAAGAGAGAGAAAGCAAGCACGAAGGGGGGGGGGTGTGCAGAGGGAGAAGCAGACTCCCCAGCAAGCAGGGAGCCTGATGCGGGACTTGATCCCAGGACCCTGGGATCATGACCTGAGCCAAAGGCAGATGCTTCCCTGACTGAGCCACCCAGGTGCCCCTGTAGATGCCTGATCTTTCTGTGAAGAAATATCCTCTGTTGGCTCCTTAGGAAAGGTTAGCTATTAATGACCCTAATAAGGCTGCAATGATGCTTCCCTTTCTGTGGTTTCTTGGTCATATTTCTTTTTTTTAAGATTTTATTTATTTATTTAACAGAGAGAGACAGCCAGTGAGAGAGGGAACACAAGCAGGGGGAGTGGGAGAGAAAGAAGCAGGCTCCCGGCGGGAGAGCCTGACGTGGGGCTCGATCCCAGAACTCCAGGATCACGCCCTGAGCCGAAGGCAGACGCTTAACGACTGAGCCACCCAGGCACCCCTCTTGGTCATATTTCTGAATCAAAAATTAAAGACTGTCTCAGAAAATCTGAGATGTTATTGCTTCTCAATTCTTGTCAAGCATATCGCATGGTTTGTTCCACTGCCAAGTTTCTCCCTAATAATTCTGACATGTTTATCCCCAAACACACTCATTTCCCATAACCAAAGAGCCTTGTGGTGTGTGTGGGGGGGGAATCTTTAGAACTCAAAAGATATAAAAACGGAAGCTAGTTATGTGAGACTTCATGTATTATAATAGCAAATACAAGAGTTCCTAATGTATTGTTTTTGTTGGCTGTTAGGGTCTAATGTCTTCATTCTGAGCTTAGAGATTCAAGGCCCTTCCACTCCCTCAAACACACAAACCAGGCTGCTCACATCTTGGGAAAGGGGGCAGGAGTCAAGTCCCACTTCTAGCAACCAATCAGAAATGAGCCGTTTTATCCACAAAGTAGGCTGGAGGAAGAGAGTGTGTACGCACCTTGTGTCCACAACAGAGCCTGGGTATGAATTACCAGGACTCTGACCCACACCAGAAGCTCTTAGTGCAATAGATATTTAACAAGGCAAAATGCACGCCCTTCCTCTTCTCTAAACTAGTTCCGTGAGTGGCGGAATGAAAGTCTTCGCCTCTCAATACACATCGTTCTGATATAAATAACAGCCTCTGACGGCCTCAAACCTGACTTCCTCAAAGCTCAGGTCTTCACTTCCCCCAGTGTGTGGCCAAATACACCTGTTCCTCCAAAAACAGCACCGAACTGTCCCCAGTCAATTACCCGCAGATCTTTCTGACGGAAGGTCCTGTGCCTTGTGGGTCAGTTGCACTTACGTGCGAGATTCTCCGTGGCATCTCTTCAAAGACACCAACCTACAAATCCAGATGTGTGATGCTTGAAATCAAAGAAACTCTGCCATACGCTGTTTTCTTTAATCATCCCCTGCCTGTAGGCATAAACGGTTTAGCTATAAAACACGCCTGTGCCGACAAGCCTGTGTGTGCTGCACACGTGCACACACACACACACACACACACCATGTGTTACAAGCAGTAGAAATTCCATGCTTTGAGGACAGGCACCAGCCAGCTCCTGGAATTGTGAAACTCAGGAAGCAAGCAAAAAACCTTGATTCGAGGCCACTTTTGATGACATTTCTGGAGCGTGGCCAGCAAAGCGATTTCCAAGCAAGCAGCTCAGAGGGTTCGCAGCTGCACGTGCAGCCCCCCAGCTTAAAGCCCAGCGCCCTGTCGAGCGAAGCGAGATGTCGCTTCTCTTTCCCTANNNNCAAGCTCCAGGCCTACAACATGTTCACGAAGTCACAGGTGACTGGCCTTCCCAAAAATGTGTGAGGAAGAAGGAAAGAGGAGGGACAAGCAGAACCCCGAGCCCCTGGAGAGGCAGCCCACGCCTAAACAATGCCACACTGAGCAGTGAACGCTGCCGGCCCACAGGCACGACAGGCTGGTGCTCATTTCAGACGAAGTGGGGAGGACAGGCTGAGTTCAGACACCCTTCTCCCATGATGTGAGCCCACACCAATCACCCAGCCAGCCAAGAAAGTTGTTTCCATCAAGTGGACAGCTTGGCTGGGGACGTCATGTCTCTGACCAGAAGCTGACCCTGGAGCGTGGCAATAAAGTTCGAGGTGGGCTTCTGTCTATACTGGAGATGGGCTCGGAGCACATAATCCATTTGGGGACGTCTACTCAGATTTGGAAGGGAGCCTTAGGAGGAAAAAAAAAAAAAGCAGCCATGGTTTTCCTGACCCAAGAATCTATCTCCAGTGTGCGGTCAGGCTACCTCGAAGATGCCGGAATGGGGTCTTTCTTCTTCCTCGTTGGACCATAAGCCCATGAGAACCCACTTTAAAGTTCCATAAGTACATAGTAAATGAATAAATAGTCATTTACCATGTATATGCCTGGCATTTGGGGTGGCAACCATCGATTTAGAACATTTGCTCCATTTAGAATCTAGCTCAGGCTTCACTTAGAGGAGACTATTCCAAAGTAAAAGCAATAAATAAATTTATTTTTGACAGTTTCCTAGCTCTTTGATGTTATCATCTGTTTTAAAAAATTATTAAAAAATCTAGACAGCAAATGGTATAACTTTATTCATCTCCCTGAGTGTTAGATGATGAATTATTAGCCTCTGTCTCTCGCCCTCACAAAGGGTGATTTCAGACTGATTAAAATTTCAGACTGACTGGGGCATCTCGGTGGCTCAGTTGGTTGACTCTTGATCTCAGCTCAGGTCTTGATCTGAGGGTCATGAGTTCAAGCCCTGTGTTGAACTCTATGCTGGGCATAGAGCCTACTTAAAGAATAACAATAATAAGTAATATAAAAATAAATTTCAGACCAATTGAAAAGCCTGTGTAAAAATCAAAATAAAATGATTTTTAGAAGGAAACGTACGAGAATATTTATAATCTTGAGATAGGGAAAGACTTTCTAAGCAAGATTTAAAACTCAAAAACCGGGGCGCCTGGGTGGCACAGCGGTTAAGCGTCTGCGTTCGGCTCAGGGCATGATAAAGCGTTCTGGGATCGGAGTCCCATCAGGCTCGTTTGCATGAGCCTGCTTCTTCCTCTCCCACTCCCCCTGCTTGTGTTCCCTCTCTCACTGGCTGTCTCTATCTCTGTCAAATAAATAAATAAATAATCTTTAAAAAAAAAAAACTCAAAAACCATTTTAAAATGTACAGATTCAACTGCGTAAGAATTTTAAACTTTGTAAAATAAAAAGCAATATAAATAAAAACCACGAGAAAATATTTATAATGGAATAACACAGAATTAACATCCAGGATTAATAGAACACATACAAATCAATAATAAAACACAAACCACGCAGGGCGCTTGGGAGGCTCAGTCACTGGGCGTCTGCCTTCGGCTCAGGTCATCATCCTGGGATGCAGGGATCGAGCCCCACCTCGGGCTCCCCGCTGAGCGGAGAGTCTGCTTCTCCCTCTCCCACTCCCCCTGCTTGTGTTCCCTCTTTCACTGTCTCTCTCTCTCTCTCAAATAAATAAAATCATTAAAAAAACAAACACTAACCATACAATAATTAATGTGCAAGGAATAATCATAGGAAATTCACAGATATAATTGGCCAGGCTAATAGAAGAACATGACTTGTGCCCCCAAAATTTCATTCCTAGATATATACACAACAGAAATGTACGCACATGTATTCTAAAAGACATGCATAAGAATGTTCATAGCATTGTCATTCGCGAATGGCTAGAAGTTGGAAATAACCCAAGTGTCCATCAATAAACAAATTGTGGTATATTCATATAATGGAATATAATATGTAATGTAAATGAATATATTAGAGCCATAAGCAAGTACATGAATGGCTCAGAAACATACTGTTGAATGAAGGAAGCCAGGTGTGAGAGTGCCTGTTTTATGATTCCATTTGCATGAAATCCAAGAACAGGCACAACTAATTGATAGGGGTTAGACATCAGGATAGTGATTACTTTTGGGGTGGTGGGAAGGGGTCTAATAACATTCCATTTCTTGCCCTGGGGGGCGGATACTGCTTGTGTTAAGTTCACCTTGTGTTAATTCATTCAGCAGTACACTTATGACTTGGGTACCTTTTCTGTAATTTTATACTTCAAGAAAAAAGTTCAAAAAACCCTGAATAGTCAATAGGCATGTGAAATGATGCATAACCTAACTGGTAAACCAGAGAAGTGCAATTTTAAACGACATTGCTTTTTCTGCATGTGATGTGGGCAATTATTTAAAAAACTGATTATGTCCAGTGTTGATGAGTGTCATGGTAGCTGTATAAATTAGAACAGAATTTTCAGGAAGAACCTTTGTATTATTTACCAAAACTGAAATGTGCATGCCCTTTGGTCCAGAAATTCCACTTCTAGAAATACACCCTTCGGAAATATTTATACATGAGCACACAAATTTTTGTACAAGAATGTTTGTTGTAGTACTGTTTGTAATGGCGAAAAACGGCAAACCACCTACGTGTCCTACTGTAGGTTAAGAAACTGTAGTACGGCTATACAGTCTGGAAGGAATGTAGCCATTAAAAAAAAAAAAAACGGGGAAGCCTAATCCTACTAACGCAGATCTCCAGCAAGCATTGTTAAGTAAAAAAAAAAAGTAAGTCACAGAAGAGAACATGTTAAACGATCTTGTTTATGTATAAATGACATGAATAGAAACAAAAAGATTTAAACATGAAAACAAAACTAAAATCTGATGTCGTTCATTTATCTAGATATCTTACAAATCCTACCACAAAATGAACTTCTCCCTTGAGAGAGAATGCGCTGTGTAAGAATTTTCAAGAACTGTCTCTGCATCCTGAGGCAGACCCTAAAAGGACTGCACCACAACAGGAAAGAACTGTTTCTTGTCCCACAGGCTCCTAGAAGAGCCTCAGCATCTCAGAAATGCCAGCTCCCACACAGGCCCGAGCAACAGCACATGGAGTCTCTCCAGACCTTTGTGCTTCCAAAGCACTTTTTCAATAACTAACTAATCCGCCTAACGGGTGGGGCAGGCGTGGCTCCCACAGACTGGGCACTCCCTGCTGCCAGCTGCCCTCCTCTGGAATGCAAAGGCATCCTCTAGAAATGGGAGTTCCTCAGCCCCTGTCCTACCTCAGTCCCCAAGCTCAGCAAGGTGAGGAGGGCCTTCAAGGCACCGCCCCGGACAGGACAACTTCTTCTGACAGTATGTTCTCCAGAAGAGTTACACCATTCCGTACTCTCCTGGCCCCAGCTCTACCTCCCTCGTCCCTCCTCTGAGGAAGAGCAGTGCAACAGGCAGCGGAAGAAATAACAGCTTCATACTGTCGGTTTCAGCTCTGCCATTTTTCTTCAAGACTCCTATGAACAATAGGAAAATGCAGAGATCCTTTCAATTTCTTATTGTACAAGTAAGTTAATAGCAGGAACAGTCTCTGATATAATATTTTCAAATAGTTGCAAAGGTTCTCAGACTTTGGAATTTAATGAGCCATCCAAATCTCAAAAATTTTGAGAAGACTAACACGGGATTGCCCTTCCTTTTTCTTTTCTTTTTTTAAGTAGCCATCAGTCCAACCTAGGGCTTGAACTCAGGACCCGGAGGTCAAGTGTCTCATGCTCTACTGACTGAGCCAGCCAGGCACCCCTGGATTTCTCATTTTTATTTTGCCGAGTACAGGCATTTTAAAAAACAACCTGAATTATTGTCACCATCACTTCATAAATGAGTGGACACCTTAACACCAAAACAATGTGGTCATGGCAATCTCAGATTCCAAAGCAGCACTTTAAATTTAATACACTTAGGGGCGCCTGGGTGGCACAGAGGATAAGCGTCTGCCTTCGGCTCAGGGCGTGATCTCGGCGTTGTGGGATCGAGCCCCACATCAGGCTCTTCTGCTATGAGCCTGCTTCTTCCTCTCCCACTCCCCCTGCTGTGTTCCCTCTCTCGCTGGCTGTCTCTCTGTCAAATAAATAAATAAAATCTTTAAAAAAATTTAAATTTAATACACTTAGATTTACGAATAATACACACATACTGCACGTAGACTGGCAAACATCTCCTCACAGACTGGCACCAGTCCCCTTGGAAAGAACAAGCAGATATTAAATCATGAATTTCTAAGCCTGGCTGTGCCTGTGGAAGACAGGAAGTCATTAAAAAAAAAAAATCTAGGGGCGCCTGGGTGGCTCAGTTGGTTGGGTGACCAAGTCTTGGTTTTGGCTCAGGTCATGATCTCCCGGTTGTGGGATCGAGCCCCATGTCAGGCTCTGCGCTCAGTGGGGAGTCTGCTTCAGATTCTCTCTTCCTCTCCCTCCCCCTCACTCATTCTCTCTCTCAAATAAATAAATAAAATCTTTTTAAAAATCCAGAATCCAGGTTCCCAACTCATATTTACTATATCAGCCTCTCAGACTCTTTAATAGTAAGGCCCTGGTATATGTATTAAAAATTTTTTCCTTACTGTGGTAAAAGATACATAATATAAAACTTATGATTTTTAACCATTTTGAAGTGTACAATTCAGTAACATTAAGTACATTCACAATGTGGAGCCATCATCATCACTATCCATTTCTGGAACTCTTTCTTCATTCCAAATAGAAAGTATGTCCCCATTAAACAATAACTCCCCACCCCCCGCCCCCCAGCTCCTGGTAACCTCTATGCTACTTTCTAAGTACCTCATAAAAATAGAGTGACCAGTATTTGCCCTTTTGTGTTGGGCTTACTTCACTTAGCATAATGTTCTCAAGATTCATATATGTCACAATGCATATTGGATTTTATTCCCTTTATGGCTAAATAATATTCCATTGTATGTATATACCACATTTTGTTTATCCATTCGTCTGTTGGTGGACAGATGGGTTTTTTCTACCTTTGGCTATTGTGAATAGGCTGCCATGAACACTGGTGTACAAATACCAGTTTCAGTACCTGCTTTCAATTCTTTGGAGTGAAATTGCTAGATCATACGGTAACTCTATATTTAATCTTTGAGGTAACACCAAACTGTTTACCACAACAGCTGTACCATTTTACATTCCCACCAGCAGTTCACAAGAGTTCCAATTTCTTCACATCTTCATTAACACTTGTCATTTTCTGTTTGGCGCAGGGTAAGGGTGAGGGTTCTTTGGTTGGTTTTGGTTTTTGGAATAGCCGTCGTAAGGGGTGTGAAGTGATATCTCATTGTGGTTTTGAATTCCATTTCCCTAACAACCAACGATGTTGAGCATCTTTTCACGTGCTTAGTGGCTCTACGTATATCTTCTTTGGAGAAAAGTCTATTCAAGTCCTTTGTCTACTTTTTAATTAGGTTGTTTTGGGTTTTGGTTGCTGAGATAGAGGAGTTCTTAATGTATTCTGGATGGCTATCCCTTATCACTATATGATTTGCAAATATTTTCTCCCACTCTATGGATTGTCTTCTCACTCTCTTAATAGTGTTTTTCGATGCACTAAAGGTTTTAATCTTGTGGAAGCGCAGTTGTTTTATTTTTTTCTTTTCTTTCCTGCGCTTCTAGTGTCATGTATGAGAAATCATTATCAAATCCAATGTCATGAAGAATTTCTGTGTTTTCTTCTTTGAGTTTTACACTTTAGCTCTTAAGTCTTTGATCCATTTTGAGTTAATTTTTATAGACGGTTTCATTCTTTTGCATGTGGACGTCCAGTTTTTCTAGCATCATTTGTCAAAAAGATTGTCCTTTTCCCCATTGAATGGTCTTGGCACCCTTGTCAAAAATCATTTGACCCTATATGCAAGGATTTGCTTCTAGGCTCTCTGTCCCATTAGTCTACACTGTCTGTCTTTACGCCAATACTGAGTTACTTTGATTACTGTAGCTTTATAGTAAGCTTTGGAATCAAGAAGGATGAGACCTCCAATTTTGTTGTTTTTTTTACAAGATCATTCTGACTATTGAGAGTCCTTCGAAATTCCATATGAATTTTAAAATGGGTTTTTCTATTCTGTAAAAGAAAAAGTGGGATTTTGATAGAGATTGCACTGATTACGTAGAGCAATTTGGGTAGTATTCATCTTAATGTTAAGTCCTCCGACACATGAGCACAGGCTCTCTTTTCATTTATTTACGGCTTCTTTCATACATTCCAGCAATGGTTTATAATTTTCAGCATATGAGTCTTTAGCCTCCTGGGTTAAAAATTTATTCCTAAGTACTTTATTCTTTTTGATACCATAGTAAATGGAATTATTTTCTTAATTTCCACTTCAGAGTTTTCTTTCTTTTTTTAAGATTTTATTTTTTAAAATAATCTGTACACCCAAAGTGGGGCTCAAACTCACAACCCTGAAATCAAGGGTCTCCTGCTCTACTAACTGAGACAGCCAGGCGCCCCTACTCGGGAGTTTTCATTGCTACTGGCAGGAAATGTGACTGATCTGGTGCGCCATTTTGTACCCTGCAACTGTTGAATTTGTTTATTAGCTTGAGCTGTTTCGTGTCTGTGCGCGTGTGATCCTTAGGATTTTCTACATATAAAAGTGTATCCTCTGTGACCAGAGATCATTTTACTCCTTCCTTTCCAATTT
The DNA here is from genome assembly GCF_017311325.1 of Ursus maritimus. Classification (NCBI taxonomy): domain Eukaryota; kingdom Metazoa; phylum Chordata; class Mammalia; order Carnivora; family Ursidae; genus Ursus; species Ursus maritimus. The sequence continues at coordinate 23,754,782 of NW_024426230.1, read as the reverse complement.
GAATGCCTTTTATTTCTTTCTATTGCCTCGTTGTGCTGGCTAGCATTTCCAACGTTATGCTGAATAGATGTGGACATGCTTGTCTTACTCCTGATCTTGAGAGAGAAGTTTTCAGTCTTTCACTACTGAATATGGTGTTCGCGGTGGGTGTTTTTTTTTTTTTTATATATATATATATGGCCTTTATTATGTTGAGGACGTTTCCTTCAATCTTGAGTTTACTGAGTGTTGAATTTTATCTGATACTTTTTCTGCATCAGTTGAGATGACCATCTGGTTTTTTTCCCTTTCATTCTATTAGTGGGATGTATTATATCGATGGATTTTCATATGCTGAACCACCTTTGCATTCTGGGAGTAAATCCCATCTGGTAATTGTACATAATCCTTTCAATATGTTGTTGAATTGATTTGCTAATATTTTGTTGAGGATTTTGCATCTCTATTCATAACAGACCTTGTTCTGCAGTTCTCTTTCCTTGCAGTGTCTTTTTATGGGGTTGGTAGGAGGGTAATGTGGGCCCATAGAACTAATTAGGCAATGTCCCCTCCTCTTCAATTTTTGGGAAGAATTTGAGAAGAATTCGCATTAATTATTCTTTAAATTTTTGGTAGGACGCACCGCTGGTCCTACAAGGTGTGTTTCTAAGCCAACGTCCCTCCCCTCCCCCCGCTCCCCACAATATACACTTGCATTTGGATCTGACCACCCAGAATACCTCATTCGAACACCTCGGGGTGTTACTCTGATAAACTAGCAACAATAGGCTTTAAAAAGAGAGAAATGTCACCGAGAAACATCACCAAGCTCCCGGGCTCCAGAATTGCCCTCAGGAGGGCAACAGGCCCCGGGCTGGGTGGGCCTCTGAAGGGGAGGAAGCACGGTCACCGCCTGGGGAGGAACCAGGGTGCCCTGGGGGGCAGCTTCCAGCTTCACGACCGCGGTGGCTTCTCCCCAGCCAGCGACTCCCCTCAGTCCCCTCAGTCGCACCAACGTGTGCCCACTGGAGTGCTGGGCAAGCCCTTCCCCTGAAAGAGGGCGAAAGGCAGAGGTGTTGTGTGCCAAGTGTGACTCGTGGGAGTCAGCCGGCCGGGGTCACGTCCCTCTCGGAGCTCTAATGGGCCCAGCAGATGGTGCCAACAGGAAAAAGGAAGCTTCTTGACACAAGCTGATTCCTGTCAGGTTGCTCTCCCTGCAACATTTTCTTAGTCTCCTCGTGCACAAGGATCACGGACAATGGAAACGTGTCATAAAACTTGTAATTAGACAGAAAAGCAATTTTCTGTAGGTTCCTCTGCCTTTTAAAGTCAGTCTCTCCCCCTCACCACGACCCCCCCACCCCCATTGTTCCTCAGGCACTGGTCTGCGTTTCCAGTAAGAAACTGGCTCGGCCACTTGTGCAGAAAGAGGAATTAATTTAATATTTGAATACTCAACTGACTGGTTCTCCTTGGGAACAAGGAGCCAAGCAAACACCCGAGAGAGAACAAGGGAAGGAACAAAATGGCACGAAGCCCGAATGTGAAGTTCCTCCCTCGTCCCGCAGCACCCTGGACGTGCAGCCACGTCCTCTCTCCGGGTGAGTCACGGCCTCCCACGCCCAGCACAGTGTGCACACATTTTCGGAAGAACAAGTCAAGCAGGTAAAACGTTCCCCTGCTGTCAATGTCATACACCGCTCAACCCCGCTTCAAGATGGAAGGAAGACAGAAGCAGGGTTTCAGCAACGCGAGGTTTTACATAATCCCACAGAAACTAAGGCTCCGCAGTAAGGCGGATATTTTGAAGATTGTGAGTCCTGTGAATATTTCCATCTACAAACGTGAAAGTGCGCACAAGCTCCGAACAGAGAATTTGTGTTTTGTGTGAAGGGGAGGGGCGTCTCTGCAGAGCGCTGGACCTGGAAGAGACGATCTAAGACGCTCTGGAAGGTCTGAGTGCCTCTTCGAAATCCAAGACGTAGGTGAATAAACACTTACGCTGTCCCCATGTCTAACCCCCCCACCTCCGCATCCCTTCCACCTCCTACCGCTGAAACGGAGAAGAGGAAGTGAGAATAGCATCCCAGCAATTCAGCACTGGCTCAGAGACTAAAGACCAAAACATGGTTGTAACATTAGCCAGAACGGCTATGGTTAAAAATCTAAATTGTAACACCCAACATTCAAACATTCTAGCCACGGTTATATCAGAAACATGATTTCTTACGGTAGAGACGGGCTGGTGAAAACCCTTGTGGGTCTGCAAAGGGGTAAACTTACCCACAAGGCTGCTGTGGCCCAAGCTCTGCTCTTGGTGAACGCAGAGCTTCCTCTCCCCCTTCATATAAATAGAAAATGTCCCAGATAGGCTTGCAGCAGGGTCGTCGCATCGTTATCATGATGGTTCTTCTCAATAAACACTTACTAGGCGTCCACTTGGCCAGCACTGACCTGACCAAACCTATTTCAACTTCCCCAAACCACCACTTGGATGGCGAACATATCCAGGAGCATGGCTTCATCACTGTTCTGGAATGACTCCCTTGGAAATTTCTATATAGGTATGTGCTGCTTTTGACACAAGCTTTCGTGGTAAGGAGGCACTAAAATAGAGGCTTATAATTAGCTCTCTGGGGAGGCAAATGTGTGGTAGAGCAGAAAGCAGGAGAAAAGTCAAGACAGGTATTGCAGAAACACGGCATGGGAGATGTTTAACATACAATGTTTGGAAGCGTGGGCAATCCCACCGAAGTGCGGGAAGCGAAGGGCGCCCTATGACTGCAGACCTTCCTTGTTATCCTTTCCGTGCGTGTTGGCACATGGTTCTGAAAGTGTCCTTGCCACTTATCTCCCACCATTCAGTCTTGGAAACCTGTGGTAGGCTGGGGTACGACACACGCGGTCCTGCAGAGATCACGGCTCCGTAAGGGTAGCAGTGTGTCTACTCAAGTCTGCCTCCAGCCCGAGGCCAGCACCTGGCTCCAGGACCGGCTCTCGATTCATGGGCCCTGAATCATATCCTTCCTGACCTCCCCGCTTGTTACTTCATCTTTTGACATCTCAATCTAAGATTAGCTGTCAACGTGAAGCCCTATTGTCTTTAAAGGTCAAGCACTCTGCCCCTGCACACAGAACCAGCCTCGATACAGGAGTAGACGCTTATTAACTTCGGCCCTGTCCTTGTCTGCGTGTGGCTTACCGCACATGGAGTTCTCGCTGCCTTATTTTCCAACCCTTCCTGCCTTCCCTGACAACTCAGAGAGGTGACAGGCAGTACCAGGACTTAGGCACTGGGCCCTGGCCCTGTTCACCCATTGCGAGTTTTTTCCTCCTTAAGCTTTGTTACTCTCCTTCATACATTTGGAGACTGTCTCGCACCAGCTTACTCTCACTCGGATGGACCTAACTGACCATTTTCTCTCCTCAGCTTCTGAAAACAGAAGTTACAGTGGAGTTGAGTCTTGGTTAAGCTGAGGCTTTTTGCCACCCCATGACTATCTACAGTGGTCCGGGTGACGAATACAGATGCGTCCCCAGAGTAGCTAACAACGGCACCAAGAAAATAATATGCTCTCCAGGAGTGTTTCTTCATCCCCTCAAATACATGAGGTTGTGTTTGAACCAGGGTCGGAGCAGTGTTTTCAGGGTACGAATCTGATGGGGTGATGTTCAACAAAGCTGTCTTTTGAGCAAACTGACAGTTCTAACCAGTGTCCCTTACACCCCATCTCTTCATAGTGAGACAAACCTTACACAAATTTTAGTAGCTGCGTGCTTCATACTGCATCCTACAATAATATGATTTTGGAGTTGGACTGAGTGCAGTATTTTATTCCCTGCAAAACCCAGGAGCATAAGGGAGCGTCCATATGATTCCCAAATTTCAAGCAAGTGACAGTTTGCCTGGCTTTATTCTCCTTTGTAAAATGAGTAAATAAACTAGTAAGTATAGAATATTCAAAAATAAAACTCAAGCGGAGCTAAAACCTGCTCAGAGGATTTTAACATGCAGACAAACAAATCAAAGTGATTTGTATATTTTTCAGCCCAGCCCAGGACTGGATCAGCAAGAAAAGGGTAGGTAACCTTTGACACAGAAACCTCTTTTATTTTTTTTTATTTTTTTTAAGAGTGTGGGGAGAAGCAGAAGGAGAAGGAGAAGGAGAGAGAGAGAATCTTAAGCAGGCTCCATGCCCAAAGCAAAGCCCGAGGCTGGGGCTCAGTCTCACCTCCCCGAGATCATGACCTGAGCCAAAATTAAGAATCAGACGCTTAACCAACAGAGCCAGCCAGGCGCCCTAGGAGCCTTTGACGATGACATTGCTCTGCAGGAGGAGCCCCCCAGAAGTCACCTGCTGTAAATGTTCCCCAGTGCTACTCATTTCCTTTATCTTGTCTTCACGACTCCCACCCCCAGGCGAGCTCTCTTGTATCTGATGGTATACAGTGCAGCAGTCGCTGCCTTCACCGTTGATCCTATCTCCTAAAAGAGCCCCATCTCTAGTAGTTCAGGGGCAGGAGAGAAAATACTCCCCCCTCCTGTCATCCCCAGAAGTAGTGCTGGGGAAAATACAACCAACCAGGCGTGACACTACTAAACTGAGATGGGTGCACCCACAGGTGCGGATTTCCTAGCCGGGTGTGGGAGGTGATGAGCAAGCTCCCAGCTCGTGGGGAAACATAAATCACATAACTGTGGTACTTCCGAAGCTCCAGACTCTAACCAGAGAGCTGATCGTTGTGTCAATGAACATTCCACCTGCTTTTTATCACGCTGATCTGTTCACTTACAAAACTAAAACTTCTAGGATTTCTCCCCAGAAGCCATAGGTTTCCAAAAAAAATGTGGAGAGTTTCACCAGAAAGAGAACACTGGCTTGAAGAAAGCATTTTATTTTCATAACGTTTTTATTTATAGGTATTCATCCATTATCTTTATGTGAGATAGGTTATTCAGAATTATTTTCATAAAATTAAAATGCAACATATAAGAGGGAAATTAAAGCAAAACTGCAAATTGTGGTCGAAGTAGCTGGTGATGATGGTAAATTTCAGCACACTAGAAAAGTCTCTCTTGATTCCCTTTTAGCCAACCATTATGTGCCAAACAGATATCATGCTGGATGCTTCGGGGATACAAGAAGGCAGCATAATAAATGGCCTATAACCTCAAGGCATTTTTTAGTTTAATTGGAAAAAACAATGATATATAGATGTAGATATAAGTATCAACAATTCCAGGGGCACCTGGGTGGCTCAGTCAGTTAAGCATCTGACTCTTAATTTTGGCTCAGGTCATGATCTCAGGGTCATGGGATCGACCCCCACATCAGCCTCCATGCTGGACGTGAAGCCTGCTTAAGATTCTCTCTCTTCTTCTCCCTCTGCTCCTCCACCCTCCTTCTCTTAAAACAAACAAACAAACAAACAAACAAAAAAACGACAAAAAAACAAAAAACACCTCAACAATTCTAGGACATGAGCAATGTAATGGCCAAGAATACAGACCTGGAGCCAGATTGCCTTGGTTTGAATCCCAGCTCCGCCACTCAAGCCAGGTTTATAGTGAGGCACTCACCTGGGGCACAGAATTTAAGAGGATGCCAAAAAAAACTCTGTAATCAAGATAAATAATATTTTAATGCAATATTTTAAAAATTCATGATGCACAAAATAGCAGAAGTTTAAATACAGCCAGGCTCCAAAAATGCTATGCCAAGTCACACTGGAGCCCAAGGCAAAAGAAAAAATGTGCATCTCCATCTGCATATGTCGGTGTACTTTTTAACGGTTAATTTTGTCCCAGGACATTAATGTAGTTGAAAAATACTGAAAATTGAAAAATAGACATATTAAAATTCACATTATTTTAAGTTTAAGTATTTTATTTTTGCCCCAAACAGAATTTGTTAAAAATTTTACTTTCCTGGCTTTCAAGGAAGCAAAGTCATCACTTACTAGCTTTGAAACCCCAGGTGAGTTTCTTGACCTCTCTGTGTCTTAGTTCCCTCTTTTGTAGAAAGGGTAGAGGAAACAGTGCCCCCTCACAGGGGTGCTGTGAAGAATAAATGAGTTAGAACAACCCCCTGCCTGTAGCAAATTTTCAAGGTAAGCCTTCGTAATTGCTGTATCTTCATCATGTAGGCGGTGTAAGTTCTAGAAGATCAGAGAGGGCAGATCAGCTCCAGCTGAGATGACTCCTCACTCACGTCCGTTACAGCCCTCTTAGGAACGCGTGCTCCATGGGGAGCTAGGACTCCGCGGCTTGTTCACCACTGTACACCCTGCTTTATAGCAGCTCGGGTCCCCTAACAGGCACTTGATACATACTGTTATTGGGTAAATGATCATCAGAAAGCAGTTATGGGTTTATGAAGATCTGACCTTCCCTCTTCCAGTGACTTGCCAATTTTACCAGAATCCAGCCTTCATCTGTGTGGAGTGAACAAAACCTGCAAATTCCCCCAAATGTGGATTCTTTGCTTCTTGGAGTCAGCATCTACAATGAATTTTTAATTAACATATGCTTATTTTATTATGATTTTTTTTTCAAGATTTTATTTATTTACTTGACAGAGAGACAGCCAGCGAGAGAGGGAACACAGCAGGGGGAGTGGGAGAGGAAGAAGCAGGCTCATAGCAGAAGAGCCTGATGTGGGGCTCAATCCCAGAACGCCCAGATCACGCCCTGAGCCGAAGGCAGATGCTTAACGACTGCGCCACCCAGGCGCCCCTATTTTTTATGATTTTTGAGTATAGCTAATATACAATGTTACATTATTTTCAGATGTACAGCATGGTGATTCAACTTGTCTATACGTTACATTATTTCACCACGAGCGTAGCCATGGTTCGTCACCCTACAACGCTATCACAGTACCGTTGACTATATTCCCCATGCTGTGCTCTGTTTCTATGACGTATTCATTCCATCACTGGAAGCCTGTATCTCCCTCTCCGTTTTACCCGTTTTGCCCATCCTCCCACCCGCCTCCCTCCAGCAGCCATCAGTTTGTTCTCTGTATATGTAGGTCTGATTCTGCTTTCTGTTCACTTATCCATTTTGTTTTGGGGTTTTTTTTAGATCTCACATATGATATTTGTCTGTCTCAATCTGACTTATTTCACTTAGCATAATACCCTCTAGGTCTGTCCATGTTGTCGCAAATGGCAAGATCTCATCCCTTTTATGGCTGTGTCCTATTTCATCGTATCTTCATTTTCCTTATCCGTTCATCTATGGCCGGACACTTGGGTCGCTTCCGTATCTTGGCTCTTGTAAATAATGCTGCGGTAAACATAAGGGCACACATATCTTTTCAAATTAGTGTTTTCATTTTCTTTGGGTAAATATCCAGTAGTAGAATTATTGGATATGATATATCCGTTATTAATGTTTAGCATATGCTTATTTTAAATGTATCAGTGAAATACTAGGCTCTAATACCAGCGGAGACACGTCACCGAAGCCACCTTACTGGCCAGATTAGAAAGCCTATAGTAAGTGGGTTCTACTCAAAGAAGCAGGAACATGGGACTCAATAAGAAACTTGATTAATGGATTACATACTATTTCACTTGTAACACAAATATTTGCTTCCAGCTGGAGTGGAAGTCCCATATTAATTAGAGCTAGAATTGCTGACTTGGTTTACAGAACATAGACAAGAAACACTCCTCATTCCTGATGCTAAAAAGTTGGAATGGGAAAGGAGGGAGTGACATTATTCATACCAGAATAGCTCACAATGCGATTGCATCTCTTATGAAATGTTAAGAAATCACAGAAGATAGTGACACCAAATACAAATCCAATTAACCCTTCTATTTGGCCGCCGATAGCATCCTAGCACTTCTATTTTATTTTCCCCCTTATTAATTTTAAATGTTATTGACAAGACTTTTTTAACCTATGAGTTTTTTATTTCCCTCCTACACCTTGTAGTGACCCCTCTCCCTTCTCCTGTCTGAGTGAAGAGCAGTTTCTGTACTTCCTTGTCTCAAAGGAGGTTATGGCAGAGCAGAAAGCACAGTGCCTGTGAGATGCTTCCCTTCTGGCCGTTGTTTTCAAAAGCTTAAGCTGTTGATTAATACATTGGGGTTGGGGGGGGCTGTAAGGGAAACATGAAGAAGGTGGAATGTTCATCAGACTAAGCCATCTGGGAGACGAGAGAGAGGGACAGAGGTCTATGCATTCCTCAAGCATCCGGGACCAGAGCCATCGCCATACCAGGGCCCAAGGACGCGACCAGATCTTCAATGGCTTAGCTTTGCGGCACCCCTGAGGAGACAGAACCCTAGGCAACAGTCTTGCCAAAGGTCTCCGTGCTTCAAGTGCCTCAGGGGAGGAAACAGAACCAGCACGATCGAAGGGACTGCACCGGCCAGGAAAATGTGTGTGTCAGCAGTCACCCATACAGTTCAGTGACTGATGACCAGAGGGCCTCCCCCCATATCTGGTCTCTCTGAGACCCTGGGCTTCCAAACGACTCTTGGGGTGAAACGGCTCTAGAGAAAGTCAGCTCTGTCTGGGGATACGTTTGCTGCTCATTGCTTAGGAAAATGAGAAGTTGAAATTCAGTGAAATTCATGAAAAAACTCAGCATCTCTTGCCTCTGAGATCTGTGGCCTGGGATTCACACCTGCAAGCACCGAGTATTTAGAGCCCATACTTGAGAAGATCTTTCTCTACGTTAAGTTAGCTGTGTCCACTCTGGGAACATACCCCAAACCCTTGACTCTAGGTCTTAAAATCTCTACATACAGCTGCTCTTATGTGAAGGGGTATAGCAGGCTTACTTCCAGACCATTCTAGACAGAGACCAAATAGGAACAGAGGGAGCATCTCTTTGAAGACAGGAACATAAGATGGCCCAATCTAACACTTGGTTGCAGGCAACAGAAGTAAGCCCTGCCTAACTTTATCTAAGCTGGAATGTAGGGGAAGGATGTTGAATAGTTCACAGGATGGATGGGAGGGCTGGAGAACAGGTTCAGGAAATGGGCTGGAGGTCAAGAGATAATGAGCAGTAAGGACCACAGCCAAGGTCGTGCCACAGGACAGTGTGCATGCCCACTGCTGTCCACAGCATGACACTGTCACAAGTGGCTTCCGGACTAGCCTTGAATCTTTTCTTCACTGCCTTGATATTCAAAATCCCAGAGAGGAGACTGTCTGAGCCTAGGTCCTGCACCATACCCTAGGTGTTTGCGGTAGGGAGAGAGGGATCACCCTTGATGCAGTGTAGACCCCTGCCCCTCCCCCATACTACATGCAATGGGGAACTCCCTCCAGAGCAGAAAATAATGTGGGTGAGAGCCCACCACGTTCCCAACCACTTAGGGAAAACGAAAGGGTGTCAGAGTTCTGAAAGCTTCAGCCTGAAGTCAACTACCTTAGAAATGTAGTCCCTTTATTTCCTGGAATCAAGCCCTGCGAAAGCTTTACGTAGGCTCATAATTTCACTCCCAGATCAATTTGTAACTCATGACCCTGATTCCTGCCATGCACTTTGCCCTGTTCATTGGCCCTGGATTTCTTCTTCTGTTGATTTTGGATTACTGAGGCAGTCCCCCAGGCTCAGGGACTGAAATGCTTGGTAGACACCTAAGTTTAGAACAATCTTTTTACTTTACCTCTCACCTCTGACCTCCACCCTGAAGCACATTGGTCATGTTGGCTTCCTGGTGAAGCTGAGACGGAAGATAAACTAAAGTACTATAGACTTTAGAAAGTGTTTTTATCTCCTAACATATAGAAGAACTAAATTCTCAGAAAAACAGAAATATGGTCGGGGTTTGTTGTTGTTGTTGTTGTTGTTGTTGTTTTAAGAATTTATTTATTTGACAGAGACACAGCAAGAGAGGAACACAAGCAGGGGGAGTGGAAGAGGGAGAAGCAGGCTTCCGGCTGAGCAAGGAGCCTGAATTGGGACTCGATTCCAGGACTCTGGGACCATGACCTGAGCCGAAGGCAGACACTTAACCGAGTGAACCACCCAGGCACCCCTGTTTTTTAAGCTCTTCAGAAGCAGGAAAACACTATCCTTGATACAGCCAATGATAAGACCCAAGCTGTGTTTGAAGATTCAGTAGAAAACAGAGAACACTTTATAAAAACAGGAAGAAAGATGCTCACAGACTATCCCCAGATCCACTCATGTGCACAGGAGGAGGATGTCCAAGGGATCTGACAATGGCCAGGGACATATCACTCCCATATCTGTGAAGGCTCCTCGCTGCTTCTCCAGCCTTGGGCAAGGGACACCGTGTGCAGACAGAGCCGGTGTTCTAGGTGGAACCAGGAAACGAGTCCTCTCTTACATCTGACACAACCTCAGGATCTGTGTCTGACAGAAGCAGCTTCTTTTTTTCCTAGAGGTTCATCAGGATCTAGGACAGAGGAGACAAATGTTCTGAAAAGGGAAAAACTCGATGAGGTCTACGGGGACATTCAAACCTACAGCTATGCCACAATGAGTGTTACAAAGTCTTAGAAAGTATTTATAAGCCATAAATGATCAATATGCAATAAGTGCTTATTAACAAAAAAAGGAAGAGTTTGGGGGCGCCTAGGTGGCTCTGTTGGCTAAGCATCCGACTCTTGGTTTTGGCTCAGGCCACGCTCTCAGGGTCATGAGATAGATCTGAGTTAGGCTCCATGCTGGAGAGATTCTCTCTCTCCCTCTGCCCCTCCCCTTCTCCCGCTCATGCTCTTGCACTCTCTCTCTCTCTCTCTCTCTAATAAATAAATAGTCTTTCAAAAAATAAAAAAGAAAACGTTTGGAAATCTTAATGAAAGTCAAAATCTTTTCAACGCTTCTTGTTTTAATTTTCCTTAACTTTGTCACTTTGTTCACTCCGTATTCAAGGGTCTTGTGCTGTTAGCTTGGCCAAAGGAAAAGCAAAGTCCCCCCTAGGCTGTGCCTCTCTGTCCTGTCCCCAACCAGTGTGTAGGTGACTGTGCCAGTAAGCAGGACCTTGGGAGCTGCAGCACCAGTGGCCTCAACGTTGGCCACTGGCCAAGAAGAAACAGGTTCTGGCGGCTATACCTGAGGTTTTGGAAAGCTACTTTGTACCCATCCCTGAGGTGCTGTGTGTAAGCCTGGACAAGAACAGGCATGCTTCTGCTGAGTTCTGTGGATGTGTGGGGAGAGCCTGCTCTGGGCCGACTCCAGGTTAGGCTCCAAAATGGGAAACCTGAGGCAAAAGGAAGAAGTCCCAAAGAGAAACGAGCAAATTTTAAAATTCTAAGGGCTCCCATAAGCCACAGGAGACTATGTCTCCTCCCAGTCCCTTCCCTCATGGCTGATCACCCTGCTAAAGAAACTTCTGCCGTGGGATACCTGGGTGGCACAGTCGTTAGGTGTCTGCCTTCCGCTCAGGGCGTGATCCCGGTGTTCTGGGATCGAGCCCCACGTCAGGCTCCTCCGCTGGGAGCCTGCTTCTTCCTCTCCCACTCCCCCTGCTTGTGTTCCCTCTCTCACTGGCTGTCTCTATCTCTGTCAAATAAATAAATAAAATCTTGGGGAAAAAAAAAAGAAAGAAACTTCTGCCTCACGCAGCAGCAAGAATGTTAAAACAGAGGAAGAAAGTGAAATGACACAATTGTCTCATTTTTCATCAGAGGCGAAGCTTATGTATATAGCATTTATAAGTATTATACAAAATATAAAATATTGAAGTTCTTCTCATTTTCCTAAATATGATTGACAAGGGCTGAAGGTCACAGAATGAGGCTTTTGTATGACTCACATTTATTTCTTTCTGTTTCTTAGCTGTCACACTCACCCATAATTAAAGGCCTTCCAGCCTATTATTACTTCAGAACACTAGCATTTCTCAGAGGACCTCCCTACCCCAAGGAGTTTTTACTCTATCTCCAAAGAAGATCTAACATTCTCAAAGAGTGAGTCAATTTATCGGGTGAGCGAAGGCATAAATTACTCAGCCATCCATCGTTACAGCTCAGATCTGCATGGCGCTGCAGAGATTTGACATATCACACAAGGTTGCATCTGAAGGCAAGCTTTGTGCTGGTCAGAAATTCCCAGGATGAGTTTTACAAGCCACGATGGAGACCCTCATACTTCTATGGTTCTGGTCTAAGTTATTGACCCTTGATCATGATGTTTTAGCTCTCAGAAAGAAGTGAAAATGACTCAGGTTTCAAGGTGGAAATGTAATCTAGGAGTTTGGAGAAATCTAGGTGCATAGCATATTTTAATTTATAAAGATGCTCCAGACTCCACCAGTGCTCCTTTTGTGCTCAGCAGATGCCCCTCCTGCGTCATCGAGAAGGGGAAAGGCACCAACACTGATCACTCTCTATTTCTCTACTTTCTGCTTCCGAACTTATAGTCTCACTCACCTCCAGCCTTCCGGCTGCAGAAACGCGGGCCCCCCTCCAAGGCCCGCTGTGGTCTTCCTGATACTGTCGCCACCATCCTGAAACCTCAAGCTTTCAACAAGCCCCATTCTCTTCACTCCTCAGTTTCTCCTCTGCCGCTATTTCCCCCTATTCCTCTTCTCCCTAAGAAAATGATCAACACTCTTCATCCTGAAGAACCATCCGTTCCCTCCTCATCTTCTCGCTGCCAGTCTCCTCGAAGGCACTGGCCTCTCTCTCTTCATCATTCACACCTCAGCTGAGTACCCCTAACACTGGCCTTTTTTTCCTTTTGGATGTTTACTTCTATTCTCACGGTTTCACATGTTACTTATAAGTCGATTATTCCAAAGATCTATCTTTAGCCCTGAACTCTCTTCTGAATTCCAAACCATTTCTAAGTGCATAATGGTTATATCTGGCCAGGCATACCAAAAGCACCTAAATAAACATGTCTGAATCCAAACTCATCAACTCAAATTTACACCGCCAACCCCACCCCCAGCAAACGCCTGCATCTTATCAAGCTAAGAGTTATTGTCAAATACCAGAATTCTATAAGCAAGAAAAGACTACAGTTATCATAAATAACCACACACATGCCAAGCAATATGGGGGGGGGGGGATCTGTGACAGCCATAAAACAAACAAGCAAACACAATGAAGAATAACCTAAAGGATTATTGAGTAGAGCAACCCCAAAGGAGCAGCAGAATATATTAAAATAGTGACTTGAAGTGATGTCTTAGAGACAACAGGTGAAGATCAGACATGTCTAACAATTAAGAAGTCATTAGCTGATCATACTTGCTTGGATTTAATTGGCTTAGACCTACCATTTGCAATTGAAGAGATCAAAAGACATCATTACCTGGACTGCAGTATTACTGCTGGCAAAGTGGATCTGCCTGTTGGGTCTGCCCAACACAGCAGGAAAGTTTGCTTCTAGAAGAATATATGATTTACAGCTTTCCATTCTCACTTTGGGTAAGAGCAGACATCACAATAAGCTAGCCCTCAAAGTCCCAGGGGGAAAAGCCAGGAGAAGACGCATCTCAAAAATCTGCACTGACTCCATGTGCTAAACAGAGTTCTACGCATCACGAGTTACAGTCACTTGCTGCAAGTGACTCCGAGATGTAAGAGAACCGGATTCCGATCAATATTCATCAGTTCCCAGCTCTAATCTGTATATTATTCAGTGACCTTTGGCGAATGACTTACATTTTCCGCGATGATTTCCAGATCTAAAAAAGGACCGTCTCACGGTTAAAAATCACTTGACAAAACCAAGCTCAAGCTCGAGTGATAGTTAAGTGCTCGAAATTCCCAGCCCTGCCAACCGACTCGTAGAATGTTCAAATAGAACTTTACAGTTGCCAAAAAATGGAATAATGTGAGCGTATACTTCTAGGAAATGTCAGATGAGGCAATTTGGAAAATCCACCTGCTGTGCCTAAGCCTGAATCTGAAACAATAAACGGTCCATTTTTCTCTGGAAGTTGAGTCCTACTGAATTAATCTTGTTACAAGACGAACGCCTGAAAGTAAATATGATGAATCACTCCTCCCACCATGTTTCCCTCTCGCGGCGCCAGCAGTGGCTCCCCGCTCTCTCTGCAAAGCGCCCTAGCGAGGAGCCAAACGTCTGCAGCAAAGTGTGACCAACAGATGCTCGTTTCCATAACTGGCACTTTTCCAACAGCCAACCCCAAATTTAATTAGCCACTTATCTGAAGCAGAAAGGGCTTTCTGAAGCGCTCCAGCAAGCTCTGCTCGTTCTTGCCTCCGGCGCACGCCCTAGCCCCGTGCGTCCTCGCCCAGAGTCCTCGAGGCGGGCAGAGCGGCGCGGGACGGGCGCTGGTTCCTACTGCAAATAAGCAGTTCTCGGAAAGGGTGCGCGAGATTGCTCTCTGGGGAGAAAGAGCAACGTTCTGTGGAACCGCAGCCCGCGCACGGCCCACGGGAAGGACGCGGCAAGGAGAGCTGCCCGGGTAACTCGGCGCCGGCGGGTCAGCGCGTCCACTGGGACCACCCGGCGTCGGGCTCCCCCCGACCTGCAGCCAGATCCCCAAGTGGCGGCATTCATTCAGTGCCGGCTGGGAATACCGTCACGCTTCACTCTGCTGACCCTGTACGCAGTGAGGCCTGTCATAGCTCCAGATCCCTTGGCACAAAGGAACCGTCTACATTCGGTCCTCTTGCCAGCTATCTGCCGTGAGATGGGGTCTCCAGGAACTCATGCGATCACAGGACTCCACCATCACCTCAGGGGTCCTGTTGGCTCAGGGGGCTGGTGTCAAGCCGAAACAGAAGGTGTATAGGCCCATGAGGTGATGGCAGATGGTGTGGGAGGTCAGGCCCGGCACCACCTGCTGTGGCTGGCTGTGTTCCTCTTGCCTACCCAGCATCCTTTGCCCCGTCTGCTGGAAGCAGAACTCCTCTTGGTGGTGGTGAACCCATGCATGTGGTTCAGTCAGCCGACCCTCCCCAGTGTACCCCAATCACTCTAGGACCACAGCCACTGAGAGAGAGTTGGACCCGTGACCCATGTCAAGCCAGAGACCTCTGAAATCTGGGTTCTCAGAAAAGGCTTTCTCCTGAGTCACTGCGCTCAAGGAGCGAGTCTTGCTCACCACTTGGAGAATCTGTCTACCAGGTGGAGGTAGGGGCCCTCCGGTTCCACACCATTGGAGCCCTGGATCCAGCCCTGCCTGGAGCCAAGCAAGATTAGCCTGGATTTCACTTCCGTAATCTCATCAACTCCTCCTTTCGCTTACGCTGTAGAGGACGTAGTTCTTTCCCTGAGAGCTTCCCTGCTGAGGAACACCTAACCTCATCCCCTTCCCAGCTTCTGCCTAACTCTTTTAGATGATTATCTTCCTTCTTCTTGTGGTCTTTATCAAAAAGTTTCCGTATTCTCCCCTCCAGCCCTTTAAACTCAAGTCGAAACCTAACTCTTAAAGGGACCCTTCCTATATTAACGCATACCTTCCAAAGACCGGGTCTTCAATGTATGCATATGTGGATACCTTCTATCCAATAATCACATCCTATGTGCTCTTCCATAAGACCTATCCATGCTGTAACACTGCTCTTTAGCCAAGAAGTTTTAATTATTTAAAAAAAAAAAAAAGAGGATCCTTATTTTAAAATGTCCTGCCTATTAAAAATGGGCTCCCAGGGGAAAATAAAGTGAGGCTCCAAGGTGTTTTTAAATAAATACTAATATTTGAAAGCTTATTATATGCCAGGCAGAGTGCTAAGTACTTTATACGCGTTTTTCATTTATTCTTACAATAACCGTACATGCCAGGTACTTTTATCTCCCATTTTAAAGAAGTGGTATTAAGACTTCAAGAGGTTAAATCATCCGCTCAAGGTCACACAGCTGGTAGACCGAAGCAGCTGCACCGACTGTGTTCAGAGGCCTTTCTTACCACCCCTTAGCCCCACCCACACCCTAGGGACCAGGCATTTGCCTTCTTGGAAATGCCCCCAGGGAGGCTCCCTTTGCGGTTCCTCTGCACAAGTAACTCAGAAATAGCAGCTCAGAGTCTGCCCTGGGTTAACTCACGGCGTTGCTGCTCTCACCCACCCAGCCTGGACTCCCTTCACCCTGCAGCCGGGTCCCGGGTGGTCCCGGGGGCCGCCTTCATACTGCCTGAGCCGCATTAATCACTGAAAAGCGTGCATGGGGACTAAGTAGGTATTCTTCTAATGAATATGCAATCGTCCAAGCATCTTTACGAATATCTAAAGTCCTCTTGGCTCTTCCGTCCATGGTGGCGTTGAGGCCAGGAATCACATCTAATAATCTAACTTCAAATGTGTCACATAAGTGCTTGGTACCCACATGTCTTTATTACATAGATAATGAATTCTGTTTCTTTCTGCGATGAACGAGTTGTACATCCTTATTTTAAGCACTAGTACAAGTTGCAAATGTTTTGTTTTAAATATCATTCCACAGAAATCATTCCCTGAAATTTAAATGTTTTACTCAGAGAAGGGCACCTCAGTCCCTTCATCAGCACCCCGTACTTTTACCCAAGTAGACTAGAATGTAAATGAGAAAAGTAGGGAGAGCATCTTAGAAATAGGTACACGGAGTGGGGCAGGTGGTGAAAAAAGTGGAGAGAAAATCCTCATCAAAAGTAAGCATACCAGGGATGCCTGGGTGGCGCAGCTGGTTAAGTGTCTGCCTTCGGCTCAGGTCATGATCCCAGAGTCCCGGGATCAAGTCCCACATTAGGCTCCTTGCTCAATGGAGAGCCTGTTTCTCCTTCTGCCTTTGCTGCTCCCCCTGCTTGTGCTCTCTCTCTGTATCTCTCTCTCTGACAAATAAATAAAATCTTAAGAAAAAAAACCCCACATAGAAAAAAATCAGCTAAAAATTAAAAATTATTATCTCAGGGGTGCCTGGGTAGCTCTGTTGGTTCAGCACCCGACTCTTGGTTTCAGCTCAGGTCATAATCTGAGGGTCATGGGATGGAGCCCCGAATTGGGCTCCAAGCTCAGCGTGGAATCGGCTTGGGTTTCTCTCCTTCCTCCTCTGCCCCTCCCCCTGCTTCCTTGCATTCTATCTCTCTAAAATAAATAAAAAATATTTTTAAGGAAATTATTATCTCAGGAGAGAAGGCAATCTCCCCCCCCCCATACCCCCTCCCTCGACCCCACCTCTCCTTCACAGGAGTGAGAGATTTGTGTGTGTGTGTGTGTTTGTGTGTGTGTGTGTGTGTATGAAACTTTGCAGAACTCCAGGAGCCAGCCTCCAAGGTGACTCTGAAAACGCTTGTCTGGTGTTGTCCTCTTCCAGTGAATAGGTCTGACTTGTGTAATCAATAGACCATTGTGTGAAATGTGACTTCTGAGGCTAGATCATAAAAGACATCGCAGCTTCCACCCTGCTCAGTTGACCTGCGGGAGGCCACTTGTCATGCGTGAAGATACGCAAGCAGCCCTGTGGAGAAGTCCACGTGGGGAGGAACTGAGCCTTCCCGCCGACATCCAGCACCAACTCGCCAACCATGAGAATGAGCCACTTTGGAAGCAGATCCTCTAGGCCCAGACAAGCCTCCAGACGTCTGCGGCCATGGCCACCACCTTGACTACAACCTCGCGAGAGGCCCTGAACGACCCCAGAACCACCAGAACTGAGCTTGTCCCAAATTCTTGGCCCACAGATAATGATATAACTGTTTATCGTTGTTTGAAGCCATTGAATTTTAGGGTAATTTGTTACACAGCAATAGATAACCAGCACGAAAGGTGATTTAAGTCTATACAATGTGCTCACATAACTTTGATTTTAAAACTCCTAATCTGTGTGATAATATTTTCTGGAATCCTCAACCGACATCAAAAGTTAAGATTATGGACAAAACGATGGGCTGTAAGTTCAGCTTGTATATACAAGAAGCACAGTGTTTCAGACCTGGCACATCAGTACTTAAATCTCAAGAGGAGAGAAAGCAAGGATACTTGCATTCAGTCCTTAGTTCTGTTTAATGTTTAGTTCACCTTCAGCCTAGCCAAGAATGCAGCTGTAAAAGGGGGTATATGTACTGGGGGGGAGGGACGCATCATGATCATATGTCCGTGATTAGAGGGGAAAAATCAGCGTTTAAAAGTGTAAAAGGAATATGTTCGTTAAATCAAAATATCGGTAGATAAAACTTACTTGAAATCCAGGCGCTGATAGGACCACAGCTCACACTGTTCACTTCCTTCCCGTCTTTTTCCTACCCGGTCTTGCTTGTTTTGTTCAGCACTAGGAGTTCCTGACGATGAGAAAGGATGAATCAATGCTCAAACCCAGCCTTAGTAATCCGTGCAAAAGCTCTGCTTGGCTACATGTTTTTCTTTTAAGATTCGTTTTCGAAGGTACAGAAATGAGTTATAAAAATGTATGTGGGCATAAATATGTATAAAGTGCACTTTAATAAAATACTTAACAAGCATTCTTCAGCACTTCCTGTGTACCCACACCAGAGCAGCTGTTTCCGGGAATCCTGAAGAAGATAGTTTCCGCCCACAGAGTCTAAATCTTACTTTGTACCACCACTCGGCTAACATCAAAACTCATTTGTTTCATTGTGAGCAAGAGGCCATGTTGCTATAGTCATTTACTGTAACGGACAATTTTCTAAAAATGTAGATATTCCATTATTCTATAATGCATAGAGATCGTGAATAGAATCTCTACTTTTTTTAAAAAAAAAGGATTTCTAGTTTTCACCTCAGTGCTGGAGACAAGAAATACCAAGCTGGCGTATATAGGATCAAGTCAGGTGCTCTGTCTTCAGTTAATAGTGAGAAAAACCACCATTAGTTGAGGGCCTACTTGGTACTCATCATTTTACAGGGATTATCTTGCACCCTTACCATAGCCTCAGAAGATAATATTAACCCCATTTTACGGAAAGGGAAAATGTGGTTCAAAAGGGCTAAGTAACTTGAGGGGCACCTGACAGGATCAGTCAGTAGAGCATGTGATCCTTGAGTTCAGGGTGCTGAGTTCAAGCCCCACATTGGGCGTACAGTTCACTTAAAAATAGATAAATAAATAAATAAATACATAAATAAATAAATAAATAAAATCTATTTTTTTAAGGGTTAAATAACTTGCCCGAAATCACCAGCTTGTCAATCCTGGAGCCTGGACTGGACGCTCAGTCTATAACTGCGAAACCTTTGTTCTTCTCATAGCACCACCGGACCTATCAAACAGGGCCCTTATTTTCCATCTGATCCCCAGGCCTCCTCTTACTTGCACCAAGGTAGCTTCACAAGTCTTTGTCCTCCCGCAAGAAAACTGAACTCTCTCATGAGGAGCCATGAGGTGAGGTCTGTGGGAGGGGTTGGGGATATAGAGGAGACGGACAGTTCTGACCGCCATACCTCAGCCTTCTCCACACAGATGGAAGCAGAAGCCAAACACCTTGTCCGGATCTTTGTTAAAAATTCATAAGTTCTTGAAACTAAAAGGGAAAGGTTTTACTCACGAGAGTTAAAATATTCACAGAACAGAGCGGATAGAGTAACTTAATCTTATTACTTAATCTCTTTCATCTTATCTGGTTGCTTATTTCCTGGGCTAACAATTTTTCTATGCTTACAGTCACGAGTTGATTTCTTTCCATTCAAAACTATTCATTCCTTGGTGTTCAGTGCAGTACCCTTCCCTCTCTATAGTTGGAATGAGGGGCTTAAACACTCCCACTCTGAGCAGGGTCATTAACTCTTCAGATCCCCCCCCCCCAGCTCCAGAGCACTCATGTACCAGACACCGTTCTTGGAGATTTGAGGGGCTTTACTTCTTGAATGCAACTTCCTGTCTGGCAGATACTGAGGCGAGGACTCAAGCTTGGTGTCCCTCCTTCACACACAACTCCTCCCGTCAGGGACTTGTTTCAACAGTGGTTTCTGAACACCTACTAATCACCAGGCTGGTGATTGTCAGTGTAGTTAGTCAGTGGCCGCTACTCTCCTGGTTCGGCCGCGGGTCCAGGGAGTGAATGAAGACAATAGCCAATGCTTGTCTCGAGAGCTAGCACTCATACAGTGCTCAAGGTGGGCCAGGCACAGTTCAAAGTGCTTTACTCACGTGAACCCATGGAATCCAACACCAACCTTCATTTTACAGGTGAAGAAACTGAGGCACAGAGAGGTTAAGAAACTTGCCCAAGTTTACACAGCTTTTAGAGCCAAGTTCTGAACCCTGGCTGTGGGGCTCCAAGTCTACATCCTTAAACACTGTGCTACCCCGGTTCTCATGTGATTGGGTTAAGGGTAGGCCAGGAGTGTTATTATCCAAAATGGTAAAGGTCACTTGTGTGACTACATTATGCCTCTCCTCGTCCTGAGCAGACAAATGGTTAAAATGAGCCGCTGTGTGTTCTGTAATTCTGAGCAGTTCTGTATGTCGAGTGCCTCCGTCGCCTAGCAGAACGTAACTGCTGACTCTGCCATTCAGAAGAATCGCACGAAGTGTGAAGTGGCAATCATTCAAAATTGACAAGCTTGGAGACACGCAGAAAGTCAGGCCTGTTATTACTATTTAATGGAATCAAGTATTTAGTAGACTTGGTAGAAAGTATTACAAGAATGAATCTCAATAAATCAGCAGATTCCGGGAATAGTTTGGAGCTAAGTATCTTCAAAGTACTCTACATATAAGAAGTGAATGGCTATTCCTGGAAACTAGTTCCTTAAGTCGACAGGAGAGTTTTAGATCTCTTAAAATGTTTATTTTTAGAAAGGTTCAACTGGAGTAAAAGTAATTTAAACCTTAAAAAAACTTTCAATACTATATGGTTCTAAAGATACAACACAGACTTTTTACACACTGACAAAAATAAATATTAGCTTTCTAATTAGCTATCATATAATTAAAGAAGTGTAACACTGTCACATAAACTAAAAAATAACTACAATTGCATATCAGCTCAATATGATCTGATCCTTATGAAATATTTTTAAGTCTTGACATAAGTATTATTAATTCCTATCTATGAGGCAACATTGTAGACTTGTCATGCTAGACTGAGACTAAAGCCTATTTTGATGAAATGAGTACTAAAAATAGTGTACATTCCTTTCTTGTTCAATTCAATGTGTTGCTGACTCCTAAAGAATGAGGGACACTCAAGGCATTTCCAGTTTGAAGATGTCACATAAAATTGGCATTTCCGTCCTCTTTTCAGAAACCACCCAACAACAACAACAACAAACAAAGAAAATGGGGACAGGAATAAAAATCCCATCTTCTATAAAAAATTTAGAACAGGTGAGGCTCTTAACCACAAAATAGGTAGAAAGAATACCAAAAGCAGTGGAGTTTGAGCAAAGGCATTGAGGGGAGCTGAGGGAGGGCACCCAAGGCTAGCTATCGCCTGAGATGCACATACTGAGGTGAAAAAAGTCAATAGTTGTGTTTGTACAATGAGAACGAGGTAGTATTATGAGTTCAATTGTGTCCCCTCAAAAGATGTGCTGAAGTCTTAACCCCTGGAACTTCTGAATGTGACCTTGTTTGGAAATAGAGTTTGCAGATGGAATCGAGTACAATGAGGCCATACTGGATCAGGGTGGCCCTTGATCAAATGACTCGCGTCTTCATAAGAAGGTAGAAATCTGGACACGGGAGGTAGAGAGGAGAAAGCCATGTGAAGCTGGAGACAGAGATTGAAGTGATGTGTTTATTTACCAGACAAGAAACACCAGGGTTGCCAGCAGCCACCGGGAGCTAGGATAGAGGCATGGGACAGATTCTCCCTCAGGGCTTCTAGAAGGAACCAACCCTATCAACACCTTGTCTTTGAACTTCCGGCTCCCAGAATGGTGAGAGAACATACTTCTGTTTGAAGTCACCTGGTCTGTAGTACTTTGTTCAGGCAGCCCTAGCTCTCTAATACAGACGGGTAGGCTGGAGCATGAGTGTCCCTGGACCAGATTTGATTTTGAGTAGTAGAGGAGGTGGGACTAGAGTAGAATCCCACAAATAAGCCATATTCACAGAAAGTCACATGTTCATGAGGAGAGAAAAGAGACTACACTAAAAAGCTCTGTAGCGGCTTCTCTTCGTTGGCTGGGGAGAAGAAAAGGCTAAAATGTCTCACATGCAAAATCCTGGGTCAAAAGAAAAGTTTTTGCTGATGTGGAAGGCGTCCGTGGCCCCTTCACAACACAGACGTCCTATAAATACAGTTAATCTAGGAAAAACTCTCCTCATTCAGAGATGAGGAATAAAAAAGGAACCAACAAAGGCACAAAGACAAAAATGAAAAACAGAAAAACAAAGGCAGATGAAGAGTCACCATGAAAATGTTACCTCAGAGCAGATGAAAATGTTGAACACACATTGTGTCTTAAACGTTTAAAAAATGTAACAAAGCCATTGTTTCCACAGAAAAGACACAAAACAAAGAAACAACAACTCAGAGAAGTGGGGGTGAGATGACTAAAAGAGATGAAACAGAAGCTGATGAGGAAAGAAGTGAAAGTAAAAGAAAAAAGAAACCGGTGGTAGAGATGTATGCAGAACTGGCCACAGGGCAAGGGTGAAAAGACAGTACGGGGGCGCCTGGCCGGCTCAGTTGTGGAACATTGATCTCGGGGATGTGAGTTCAAGCCCCACATTGGCTGTAGAGACTACTTAAAAATAAAATCTTAAAAAAAAAAAAGAAGAGTATGGAACATAGGTCTCAGAAACGAGAAAAAGCTACAAAACGAAATGTAAATACAGACAAAAGTGCCCAGGGAGAAATTCATAAATATAAAAGCAAGAGTAGGCATTTCAGCTTGCAAAAAATAAGAGGACCTGAAGAGAACAGCATCAATAATGGAAGAGAACAAACATTTAAAGATATTCTTCAAAAAACTTTCCTGGAACAAAAGGCAAATTGAATCCACAGATTGAAAGGGCATACCCTAGCGCACAAAAATCTTGACTTGCTATAGTTGTAGACAGTGGACTGGACTTTGAAGATAAAAGATTACTTTAAAATAAAGATGCTTTGGGCAGCCAAGGTGGAAGGGTAGGGGGGAGGAGGAATCAAGTCATTTAGAAAGGTGAAAAATGAGATTAGCCTCAGATTTCTCCACGATGACATTCACTGTTAGAGAGTATAGCAGTCTCTCCCAGAGAGAAAATATATACTCCAAACTGTCATTCACTGCTGAAGGCAATCAGCAATTTTGAACATGCAAACACTCAGGGAATATTGTTCCCATGAGCTCTTTCTGAGGAAACTATCAGAGGGCAAATTTCAGTCAACCAAGACAGATGGAAAACCCACAGCAGAGAGCTGCCTGTGAGCATTGAATCTGTTTAATTGTTGCACTTGAACTAAAGCAAAAATGGAATTACAGTTACAGAAGCAAGTGCAAAGGCCGTGAACTCTGACAAAGTGAAAACAATTTGAATAAGAAAGTTGAGAGGGGAATGAAGAAAAGGTAAGAAGTTAAAGAATACTGATTTCTCTCTCTCTCTCTCTCTCTTTTTTTTTAACCTGGGACCAAAAGTTTTCTTTAAACTCAGAAATTAATGCGAATATAGGCATAATTAACAGTTACCAAAGAAGATAACAGAACTTTTTTATTATAATATGAAATGGGTAATAGATAATATGGCTAAAATTATGTGGTAAAAGAAAGGGAAGGGAGATAAAGAGGAAATAAAATAATCTCATCATTGTTGTCAGTAGAGAATTAATAAACATCAGCTAAAGAAATAGAGGATTCAGAATAATATCAACTATCCTTTCTAAAGTTTATTTAAGTAATCTTGATCTCCAACACAGGGCTCAAACTCGAGACCCCAACAAGATCAAGGGTCACACGTTCTTCTGACTAAGCCAGCCCGGTGCCCCATAACAACCATCCTTAACAGACAACACTTAGACCAAAAAATATCTGAACTGTAACAGCAATGAAACACTCCAAATCAGATCTTAGGGGTACAGCTAAAACTGTGGTCCCAGGGAGTCTCACAGCCTTAGGTAATAGTTATGTCTACATAAAAAGGAAAGAAAAAATGAAAACTTTAAGCTCTGACAACTCAATATGTTAGGTTCATTTATCCTTGTTTTTTTCTTCTCTAAGGAAAACAAAATAAAGCAATAAAGATAAAAGTAGACATTAACTAAAAAACAGAGAGAAAATAGAAATAAATCCCAAGAGCTGGTGCTTTAAAAATAAAAAAAGGCAAATAAGCCTTATCTAAAAAATCAAGGGGAAAAGAGAAAACTCTTGAACATGCAAAATAAATGAAACATAAGGAAAACTAGTCACAGACGCAGAAGAAATTACAACATTCAGAAAGTTGACTTTTCTCAATCTTTCAAAGAAGTGTAAAAAATCTTAATGATACAAATACTTATCTAAGGAAGTATAATTTAACTGAACTTCCCAAGAAGACACAGAAAATCTAAGCAGATCAACTATAGAGAAGAAACAAAAAGTGGTCAAACAGCTCTTCCACTCAAAAAGCACACAACCCAGACGGCTTCACTGGGAGGTTCTAGTAAACCAATGGGTCTCTTGGGGCGCCTGGGCGGCTCAGTTGGTTAAGGGTCTGCCGTAGGCTCAGGTCGTGATCCCAGGCTCAGTCATGATCCCTGCTGAGCAGGGAGCCTGCTTCTCCCTCTCCCCCTGCTGTGCTCTCCCTTGCTCTCTCTCTCTCTCTCAAATAAATAAATAAAATCTTCAAAAAAATGTTTTTAAATTAACATCTCTGGGAGGTATCGGTAGTTTTTAAGCTCCCCAGGTGATTCCAGTATACAGTCAAGGTTGAGAACTACAAAATCAAATTGTCAAAGACATGTATGATGCTATTTAAACTGCTCCTTTGTGTAGAAAATAAAGGAAATTATTAATTGTTAATAATTTACAAAGTAAATTCTTTGTAATATTACTATTAACAATATTGCTTTGTATGCTAATTGATAATAATAATTAAGCATTTATATTAAACATAACTAATAATTAACTTACAATAATGTTATTTTGTAATAATATCAATGACTATAACACTGACACCAAAATATGATAAATAGCACCAAAAAGACCACTACAGACCAATGGCACTAAGGATCAATGCCAAAAATCCTCTATTGACTGTCAGCAAACAGAATCCAACATCACATTAAAATAACAATACACCAAGTAGGTTTCTTTCTAGGAATGCTGGTTTGTTTTAATGTTAGAAAATCTATGGGGGCGCCTGGGTGGCTCAGTCAGTTAAGGGTCTGCCTTCAGCTCAGGTCATAATCCCAGGGTCCTGGGATCGAGCCCCACATCAGGCTCCCTGCTAAGCAGGGAGCCTGCTTCTCCCTCTCCCTCTGCTGCTCCCTCTGCTTGTGCTCTCTCTCTCTCACTGTCAAATAAATAAGTAAAATCTTTAAAAAATGTATCTCTTTATGAGGGGTGTCTGGGTGGCTCAGTCAGTTGAGCCCAACTCGGCAGGGAGTCTGCTTCTCTCCCTCCCTCTGCCCCCTCTTACCCCACTTGTGCATACTCCCGCGCGCTCTCTCTCTCAAGTAGATAAATCTTTTTTTTAAAAAGGAAATCTATTACTGTAACTCACTATAATAGATCTAGGGAGAAACATATATATATAGTCATCTCTTTGGATGCTATTAAAGGGTTTGATAAAAATACAGTATCTTTTGATTAAAAACTCTCGCTAAAATAGTAGATGGATACTCCCTTAATGTAACAAAGATGATCTCTCACCCAATCCCAAAGCTGTATAATGGAGACACACTGGCTCTTCTACCCATCAGGATCTTTATTCTTGCCCTGTTCTCATTAAACACTTTGCTCCCAGATCTTCCCAAGGCTGATTCCTCCTCCATGTTTGGAACTCTTTTCCTCTGAAGGGCTTCCCATGACCATTCAATGGGA